>NC_086098.1:244759970-244932470 GCF_963921235.1 Mobula hypostoma
TCAGGATGCCGGGTCTTCCAGCTGTCCCTTATTTCGATTGGGTTAATCATAGGCACCTGATTCCCATCTTTGGGCTTGGGATATAAGTAGCCTTGGGATTGAGTGTGGGCTGCTGGTTTGGCTTGTCAGCCCCCCTTGGAGCAACCCGCTGATGGAAGGCTAGTGAAACCATTCGTGATCTCGAGGCCTGGTTGGAGGACCACCGCTTCATGCAGCCTTGTTGCCACTCGTTGGAGAAATCTTTGCGATATGGATTCGGCTGTTTCCCGGGCCAGCTGAGTGGCTGCCAGCCACTCCGAGCTAAGTAGTGATCCGGCTGTTTCCGTAACCAGCCGAGGTTGCTGGCCAAACTAAGATTCGGAGCTACCCCGAAGCAGAAATGGAACAGTCTGTCGTTCTTTGGTGTTTGTCTCTTCTTGCTCTCGCCCCCGTGGGGTAAGTCAGGCTGTTTTGCCGTTGCCCTGCGGGGGGCATATGTCTTGTCTTATCTTTACCTCTGCTGGGTAAGTCTGGCCATTTTGCCATTACCCAACAGGTGAACCTGTCCCACCTTAGTGTGGTGAGGTTGAGTTCCGGCTTGTTTAAGGATAAGTCCCGGCTCTATGTCTATGTACTGTCCTGTCTCATGTTGGTGTCATGTTAACGATGAGTCCCGGCTTTTCGAAGGATAAGTCCCAGCTCTATGTTGATGTTCAGTTCCCAGTCTGTCTCTGAGCTCCAGCCTCCAAGTTATCAGCCTCCATATTTCAAGACGAGGATCCCAAGCCAAGCGCCAAGAACACTAGCCTCGAGGTTCTCAAGCCAAGCTCCAAGAACACAAACCTGGAGTCCCCAGCCTGCAGCCAAGCTCACGACCCGAGGCCCCAGCCTGCAACCAAGCTCAAGACCCAAGACCACAGCCTCAAGCCTCAAGAGCTAAGACCCCAGCCGGTCTCCAAGCTCAGGCCTCTAGACCCCAGCCATGTCCTGTCCTGAAGCCATGTCATGTCCTTGTCTGGTTCCGGGTTCCGAGCCCGAGGCAAGATCCAGGTTCTGGGTCCTTGTCCAGTCTTGGGCTTGGAGTCCAAGCCTTGTCTCCTAGTCCATGGTTCCTAGTCCTGGTCCCGCTTTCCCTCACCCAAGTTTGCATTTATGTCCCTGCTCCTGGTCTGAATCCTGTCACGTCCCTACTCTATTCAAGTCCTGTTCCTTGTACTTCAGTGTCTATGTCTTGCATTTGGGTCCGTTCTCAAGCGCCCCCATTGTGACAACCCTTGCTGTTTTTTTTACCATCCGTCCTATCCTGAGTCGCTTCACCGCGGTTGCCAACCCCCTGCCAAATAATTTTAAACCCTCCCCAACAGTTTTAACAAACCTGCCCGCGAGAATATTCCCCCCACCCCCTCGGGTTCAGGCGCAGTCGATCACTTTTGAACAGGTCATACCTCCCCCAGATGAGATCCCAATGATCCAAGAACCTAACGCCCTGCCCCCTGCGCCAGCTTCCCAGCCTCAGTGACGTGTGACACGGGTAGCAATCAGAAATTGTCACGCGGGAGACCCTGTTTCTCAGCTTTCTCCCTAGCCCTCTAAATTCCTTTTTCAGGATCTCTTTGCTGAAGAGGTCCTATATCATTGGTACCAATCGTACCACGACATCTGCCTGCTCTCCCTTCCTCTCCAAGATGTTGTGGACCCGATCCAAGACGTCCCTGCCCCTGGCAGCTGGGAAGCAACATACCATTCGGGTGTCCCGTTCACCTTCACAAAATCTCCGGTCTGTTCTCCTATCACCACCGCTCCCCTCTTCTTCTGCAACTTTGGGCTGACTACTTCCCTGTAGCTCCAGCAGATGATCTCCTCACTCTCCTGTTCAAGCTGAAGATCATCCAGCTCCAGATCCCCAGACGGTCTTCGAGGAACTGCCGCCGGATGCGCTTCACGCAGATGTAGTTTCCTGGGAGACTCTGGGTCTCCCAACATCTGGCATGAAGAACACACAACAGCCATTTAAACCACACTAAATACAGCAAAAGTGAGAAAAAAAGGGAACCTTAACAAAGCTTAACCCAGAGTCAACGCCGCTTTCGAGCCGAAGCCGGACACTCCCACCACCACCACTGGCCAACTCTCAACAATGGCCGCCTCCCTTGTCCCTTCTCTTTTAAACAAGCGTCGCCGACCTGCGAGAAAACTGGCTGTGGCCGGCTCCTGCCGTTTATTTATTTGTTTGTTTGTTTGTTTGTTTATTGATTATTTTTATTTCATTTATTTTTTTTCTAGATTATAGAACACAGAACATAGAATATTACAGCACAGTACAGGCCTTTCGGCCCACAATGTTGTGCCGACCCTCAAACCCTGCCTCCCATATAAGCCCCCACCTTAGATTCCTTCATATACCTGTCCAGTAGTCTCTTAAACTTCACTAGTGTATCTGCCTCCACCACTGACTCAGGCAGTGCATTCCACGCACCAACCACTTTCTGAGTAAAAAACCTTCCTCTAATATCCCCCTTGAACTTCCCACCCCTTACCTTAAAGCCATGTCCTCTTGTATTGAGCAGTGGTGCCCTGGGGAAGAGGCGCTGGCTATCCACTCTATCTATTCCTCTCATTATCTTGTACACCTCTATCATGTCTCCTCTCATCCTCCTTCTCTCCAAAGAGTAAAGCCCTAGCTCCCTTAATCTCTGATCATGATGCATACTTTCTAAACCAGGCAGCATCCTGGTAAATCTCCCCTGTACCCTTTCCAATGCTTCCACATCCTTCCTATAGTGAGGCAACCAGAACTGGACACAGTACTCCAAGTGTGGCCTAACCAGAGTTTTATAGAGCTGCATCATTACATTGCGACCCTTAAACTCTATCCCTCGACTTATGAAAGCTAACACCCCATAAGCTTTCTTAACTACCCTATCCACCTGTGAGGCAACTTTCCGGGATCTGTGGACATGTACCCCGAGATCCCTCTGTTCCTCCACACTACCAAGTATCCTGCCATTTACTTTGTACTCTGCCTTGGAGTTTGTCCTTCCAAAGTGTACCACCTCACACTTCTCCGGGTTGAACTCTATCTGCCACTTCTCAGCCCACTTCTGCATCCTATCAATGTCTCTCTGCAATCTTTGACAATCCTCTACACTATCTACAACACCACCAACCTTTGTGTTGTCTGCAAACTTGCCAACCCACCCTTCTACCCTCACACCCAGGTCGTTAATAAAAATCACGAAAAGTAGAGCTCCCAGAACAGATCCTTGTGGGACACCACTAGTCCAATCCTCCAATCTGAATGTATTCTCTCCACCACGACCCTCTGCCTTCTGCAGGCAAGCCAATTCTGAATCCATATGTATTGCATTGAACTGCTGCTGCTAAGTTAACAAATTTCACGTCCAGTGCCGGTGATAATAAACCTGATTCTGATTCTTCTCTGATGGGGCATTCTAGAAATTCCACCACCCCCGCCTTGGGATCCAGCAGAAACGTGATTTCCCCAATCCTCCTGCATATTGAAATTCCCCATGATTACTGTAACATTGCCCCTTTGGGTTGCTTTTTCTGTCTCCCGCTGAAAATCCCAGGAGACTCAAACCAACACTCATCAAAGTTGCTGGTGAAAGCAGCAGGCCAGGCAGCATCTCTAGGAAGAGGTACAGTCGACGTTTCAGGCCGAGACCCTTCGTCAGGACTAACTGAAGGAAGAGCTAGTAAGAGATTTAAAATCTCTTCTTTCAGTTAGTCCTGACGAAGGGTTTCGGCCCGAAACGTCGACTGCACCTCTTCCTAGAGATGCTGCCTGGCCTGCTGCATTCACCAGCAACTTTGATGTGCGTTGCTTGAATTTCCAGCATCTGCAGAATTCCTCGTGTTTGAGACTCAAACCAACAATCATTTCACGGTCAACGTCACTTAGCTCACATTTCTTCACGAATCTGATGTTTGGCTTGAACACCATCCGAACGTCCGGGCTATGGCTGCATGTTTTAATGCATTGAGTTGCTGCCACAGGATTGGCTGCTTAGATCTTTGCATTAATGAGCAATGTACCTAATAAAGTGGCCACGGAGTGTGGGTTCATGTTTTAACGTCAGTAGGGATGTTCGCTAGGCCTCCATGCATTTGTGACGTCTTTCAGTTTGGTTAGATATTACAGAGAAGTTTCACAGGAGTGCTCAACAAAACCTTGATCTGGGTCTGATCGAACACTCCCCACTTGCCTGGGTGGAGTTAGTCCATGCGCTCAACATCCGCCCAGTACCTCTCCCCTGCCTGCAAGGCACGGGTCGGGAGGGTGATGGGATATTCACCATCTACCTGTGTTTGGAAAACCGTCGTTCTGCTCCTCGCCACCCCTCCCACAGCGCGTCGTTGTATATTGTTTCATTTTTTCTTCCCCTCGCCCCTTCACTCACTCTCTCTATTCTTCCCTATTTCAGCCCCCTCTCCCACCCTCTCTCCTGGCGTTATCACACTCTGTCCCCCCTCCTCCCCACCCCCGTCACGTTTTCTCTTCTCTGTTTCTATCCAACACTTTCTACTTCTCTCTCCAGATGCTGGAAATCCAGAGTAACACACAGAAAACGCTGGAGGGACTGAGCAGGTCAGGCAGCATCTATGGAAATGAATAAACAGTCGACGTTTCTGGCAGAGACCCTTCATCTGGACGGGAAAGGAAGGGAAAGGAGCCAGATTAAGAAAGAGATGGTAAGGAAGAGAGTTCAGGCTGGCAGGTGATAGGTGAGGCCGGTGAGGGGTAAGGTGGCTGGTATGAAGTGAGAAGCTGGGATGTGATTGAAGCAGAGTTAAAAGGCCGGAGAAGAAGGAATCCAGAAACTATTCCTCTCCTTCCACCCGCTCCCTCTTGTCTGCATGCCACGGCGTAGGCTGGCAATGTCTGAACCCAGGTGCAGACGACAGACTCCCACGTAGAGACGCAAACAAGAGATTTTACACGGGAATTCCAACAGAACGTTGGTGGCTCGACCGAGCGACATCATGAGATGACAAGGACCCTGCAATAAGCACTAATCGGGAGACCACTTTAATTAATCACCACGTGGGAACCCCGTGCCAGTCAAACCAAACTTGATAAGATTAAACGGGAAGCACTGAGTCTAGTCAAGACAATAATTAACAGGTGCTCTTGAAACACGGAGCCCAGCGCTCTAGGGCTTCCTGCCCAGGCCTGCAGGACCCATGACAACTCGTCTCGCTTTTGCTCTCTCTTCCTCTACCTCTCTCTCACTCTCTTTTCCCCTCCCGTTCTCCCTCGACCCCTCTTTCTCTCCCTCTCACTCCTTCTCTCTGTCTCCCTGTCCTTCCCTCCCTCCTCTCCTATCTCCCTCTCCTCCTGTATTATTGAATCAAGTACCACACGTCTCAAGGGTTGGGTATCCACTACTGTCACGAAACATAAGCACCTCACGCACCTTAACGAGTTATGTATAATGCTAGATCTAAAACCAACCTTTTTTATGTGGCAAACAAAATTTGGAGCATTTTCCCCTAAAAGGGCGAAAACCAGTGACAGGCATCTCTACAACCGAACCAGCCTGCTCAGTCCTGATCACCAGCTCAGGAATAGAGATACTTCCTTTTTTCTCCTAATTGTAAAAATTGCACATGATTTATAACTCATTTCTATTTTTTATTCTGATCACTGCTTATCAGGTTCTCTGTGCCTGTGACACTGCTGCAAGTAAGCTTTTGTGTAGGTGGCAACTTTGACTTAGACGTGGGACTTTTGCCCTATTAACGAATTTTATATAGAGAGAGGGAGATAGGGAGATAGAGAGAGAGTTTTACTCTAGCTGTATCAGAGAGATTAAGATGAGGATCCCGAGGTTTTGATCTGCTTATGGTGACATAGAAGGAGGCTATTCGGCCTATTCGGTCCATGCTAGCTCCCAACAGAGCAATCCTATTAATCACATCCTCCCTTCCTCTCTTCTCCCTCTGTGACTGCAACTTGTTCTCTCCCTCAGTGTGGCGCTCCCTCGTCACTGCCCCTCTCAGAGTGCGATGCTCCCTCCTCACTGCCCCTCTCAGAGTGCGATGCTCCCTCCCTACCGCCGCCCCTTCCACAATGAGTCGCTCCCTCCTCACCACCACACCCTCAAAGTGGCACTCTCTCCTCACTACCCCTTCCTCGGTGTGGCACTCCCCTCCTCACTGCCCCTCTCAGAGTGCGATGCTCCCTCCCTACCGCCGTCCCTTCCACAGTGAGACGCTCCCTCCTCACTGCATCTCCCCCAGTGCAGTACTCCATGCACGTTCCCGACCTGACTACCGCCTCTGCTCTCCGGTACACGGTTCAGACTTGATGAGCTAAATGGCCCATTTCTAATCCTATTTCTTGTGGGCTTATGTCGTGTATATAAGGTAAAGTAAGGTAAGGGGTGGGAAGTTCAAGGGGGATATTAGAGGAAGGTTTTTCACTCAGAGAGTGGTTGGTGCGTGGAATGCACTGCCTGAGTCAGTGGTGGAGGCAGATACACTCGTGAAGTTTAAGAGACTACTAGACAGGTATATGGAGGAATTTAAAGTGGGGGGGTTATATGGGAGGCAGGGTTTGAGGGTCGGCACATTGTGGGCCGAAGGGCCTGTACTGTGCTGTACTTTTCTATGTTCTATGAATATGAATTGCAGGGTTAGACAAAGACTTGGTCCTGTGCTCCATTGATCGGAGTCTGCTGTTGCCAGGTGACCACATGGGCGCAGTCTCCCATTGGTCGATATTGGAACGCAGTCTTTGACCTTTCCTCCCAATTCCCCTCCTCTTTCGTCTCCGGCCCTCCGTCTCCACCGTCTCCAGGCAGAACGCGGCCTCCTCAGTCTCCCGGGAGCCCCTCGGCATTCCCTCGTCCCCCACCACACAGGGGGAGACAAGGTCGGGCAACTAACCATGGACACCTTGGCCGGCCAGGGTTACATTCACTGCGGTTCCCGAGAATGAGAGGAACAGAGACACGCCTTTCAGACCGTCGAGGCCGGGCTGACCTATTGGCCACCTATTTACACCCATCCCCTTTTCAATCTCCCCACGTTCCCATCATCTCCACCGCTCACCCACACACCACGTACAGTGACTGATAAACCCGCCGAACGTGGGACGGATGAGTGTCTGAGTGCCCGGGGGAAACCCTCACGGTCACGGGTAGAACGTCCAAACTCCACACATACACACACACACACACACACATACACACACACACACACACACACACACACACACACACACACACACTCACACAGAGGACACCTACACAGACATCAATAACTTGTCACCAATTGCCCTCTCCTCCCTCCGATCGATCCGTTTGATCATTTCCCAGGGTAATCCGAACATACAGACGGCGAGTGATCGACCCACAGAGAGAGCGGGATCGACCGACAGCCCAGTTAAACGCTGCGGAAACTGTCTACCCATGCCGGGGCGTCTTTGCAAGTCCGGTCTCCTGTTTTCCCCGCAGTCCACGCTCAGCACAGCGGAGCTCCCGCAAACAGCAGCGGAATACGGTAGGAGTCTGCAGATAACCGGTGAAATGTTTAGTCCCGGGAGACGGGGGGCCGAATGAAACGCAACGCACGGAATATTGCTGGTGAGGACAATCCGGGGACAGAGTCAGAGCTTAATCTCACGGAAGCGATATAGTTAACACTGTTTGTGTGATAAATAATTAGCTCATCTTCTTTCCCTCTGTGCGAATCTCTCTCTCTCTGTATATATATATATATATATATATATATATATGTGTGTGTGTGTGTGTGTGTGTGTGTGTGTGTATATATGTGTGTATATATACATATCTATGTATGTATATGTAATGTATACACATTAACAGCGAGCATCAGACTGAGAGGTAGGGAGTTTGAGAAAGATGGACGCATAGTAAGAGATAGATTGACAGGGAGGTGAAGAAGGAGGGGAAAAGGAGGAGAGTGAAAGAGAGAAGGGGTGGGAGAGAGGAATATACATATATATCTATCTTCCTCTCTTCCCTCCTTCTTCACCGCTCTGTGTATTTCTTACTATGCGTCCATCTTTCTCAATCCCCCTCCCTCTCAGTCTGATGCTCGCTGTTAATGTGTGTCTGTGACTGACCTTCTGTGTACACACACGCTCTCTCTGTCTCGCCCAGTCTCTCTCTCAATGTCCGTGCGTCTCTCTCTGTCTTTCTCTGAGTCTTACTGTGACTGTGTCTCCCAGTCTCGGTGACCCTCTCTCCAGTCTGTGTTCACAACCGATATGACTCTCTCTCTCTCTCTCTCTCTCTCTCTCTCTATCTATCTATCTATCTCTCTCTCTCTCTTTCTCATGTATACAGATGCAGCCCAAGAGAATATTTCCCCTTGCACAAAGAAATTTGCCTTTCCCGTCACCCTTTAGTTTGCCCTCCTGCCCCCCCCCCCAGCTTTTAATTCCAGCATCTTCCTTTTGCTTTTTCAGTCCTCATGAAGGGTCCCTGCCGGAACGTCAACTGTTTATTCCCCTCCATAGACGCTGCCTGACCCGCTGAGTTCCTCCAGCATGTTCTGGGAGTTGCTCTGGATCTGCAGCAGCTGAAGAATCTCTTGTGTTTCCCAGTTCTGTACCTTTCAAAACCCTTCCACAAGTTTAATCCTTATCTACCTTTCCGACTCGCGTTTTTACCAAATATACTCGTGGGGCTGCAGACCGGTACTCACGCTAGATTCTGAAACCATGGCTGTGGTCGGGTTCGCTTGTACTTTCTCAAAACGTTCTGACACCACAGAAGATCTGTGTGTGTGTGAGTGTGTCTGTGAATGTGTGTGTGTGTGTGTGTGTGTGTGTGTGTGTGTGTGTCTGTATGTGTATGCGTGTGTGTCTGTCTGTCTCTGTGTGTCTGTATGTGTGTGTATATGTGTATGTGAGTGTGTGTGTATGCTTGTGTGTGTATGTGTGTGTGTGAGTGAGTGAGTGCGTGTGATTGTGTGTATGTATGTGTATGTGTGTGTATATGTGTGTGTATGTATATGTGTGGGTATGTGTGTGTGTATATGTGTGTTTGTGTGTGTACATATGTATATGTGTGTGTATATATGTGTATGTATATGTGTGTTTGTGTGTGTGTCTGTGTATAAACGCAGTCTGGTGAGTTGATTGTATGTACATTTGTTTTCATGTTTTTCATACATGTAAACAAGGTCAAAGTAATTTATTATCAAAGTACGTGTACGTCACCATACACTACCCTGTGTCATGGTCCGGTCCATAAAGTCCACTTTCCGGTTCACGGTCCGGTCCGTGGATTCCAGATTCCGGGTCTTCCGGCTGTCCCTTGTTTCAGTTAGGCTTAATCATAGGCACCTGATGCTCGTCTTGGGGCTGGGAATATAAGTGGCCCTGGGTTCGAGTGTGGTGCTGGTTTATCTTGTCAGTATCCTGTCCTTGTCTCCATGGGGTAGGCCAGGCCGTCTTTGCCATTACCCTGAGACTGGACTGTTCCCTTCCCTTCCCCTTCCTTCTGAAGCCTTGCCTGCAACCTATGTCTGGAGCCTTGCCCTCAACCTGTGTCTGGAGCCTTGCCGTGTCAAGATATGAAACTGTCTTTCGTTGAGTAGGAACTGTCTCTGTGTCCACGCCTTCGCTAGGTAGGTCCAGCCGTTTGCCGCTACCTAGTGTTGAGAACCGTCTCGTCGTGTTCAGCATTCTGTGTATGAGTCCGGGCCCTACGTCCTGTTCCCAAGGAGGGGTCCAGACTCTGTGTTCCATGTTCCTGTCTCTCCCTCGACCAAGGCTCTGTGTTCCATGTTCCTATCTTTCAAGACCAAAGCTCTGTGTTCTGTGTTCCTATCGTCCCAAGTCCAAGGTTCTGAGGTTCCTGTCATCCCAAGTCCAAAGCTCGGCTGTTCCTGAATACCAAGTCAAGGCTTTGAGTTCTCGTCCTGTCCATGTGCTTAGTCCTGTGCTGGAGTTCCCTCATCTTGCCCAGGAGTCTCTTGTTCTGTCCTGTAGCCTCGCCTAGTCCTGTCTCCCAAGACCACGTCATGTCTTCGCCTAGTTCCGGGGTCCGAGCCCGAGTCAAGACCCAGGTTCTGGGTTCTTATCCAGTCTCTGGCTCGGAGTCTAGTTCCCAGTTCCTAGTCCTGGTCCCGCTTGCCTCGCCAGTGTCCTAGCCCAAGTCTGTGTTCTTGTCCCAGCTGCTAGCCTGCATCCAGTCACGTCCCTAACTCTAGTCCTGTCCTGTTCCTAGTACCTCAGTGTCCGTGCCTTGCTTTTGGGTCCTCTCCCAGCGCCCCCCGTTATGACACCCTGAGATTCATTTACTTGCAGGCATTCATAGAAATACACTAGACTCAATTAAAATTATTTACAGATTGTCAATCATCGAATATGCAAAAAATGACAATGTGCAAATAAAATCAGTAGTTACTGTATTAATAATAATAATCTTGCTTGGGTTATCAACAAGGAAAAATAAATCATAGTGCAGTAAAGGGAAAACTTTTGACGGAATTTACTTCAAGGTTTCAGAAAATCTGCCAAACAGCGCTCAACAGTGAAAATATAACAAAGGTAATAAACACTTATGCTACACCCATATTAACATATTATTTTGACATAATATCTTGGTACAAAACCGATCTAGAAAGTTTCCCCACAAAAAAATAAGACCATGTGCTCTCGAACACGCTTAGATGAACATCGCCTAGGATAGAAGGAGGAAGATCTAAGAAGGCGAGATATTGACAAGGAAGCGTCAAATGCCTGGCTCAGCATTGGAGATCTCTTCCTAAGGCAGTCAGGTTCCTTGTGGCAATACAGGACCAGGTAGTTAACACAAAAAATGATCAAAAACACATAATACAAGACCAACAAAATAAAGATGATAGCTGTAGAAGGTGACAAGAGAAACCAGAACAATCCAACACATTACAGGATCACCTAATTTACAGAGAAAGGTTGAACAAGTTGGGTCTTTATTCTGTGGAACATAGAAGGTTGAGGGGGGATTTGATAGAGGTGTTTAAAATTATGAGGGGGATTGATGGAGTTGACGTGGATAGGCTTTTTCCATTGAGAGTGGGGGGAGATTCAAACAAGAGGACATGAGTTGAGAGTTAAAGAGCAAAAGTTTAGGGGTAACATGAGGGGGAACTTCTTTACTCAGAGAGTGGTAGCTGTGTGGAACGAGCTTCCAGCAGAAGTGGTTGAGGCAGGTTTGATGTTGTCATTTAGAGTTAAATTGGATAGATATATGGACAGGAAAGGAATGGAGGGTTATGGGCTGAGTGCAGGTCGGTGGGACTAGGTGAGAGTAAGAGTTTGGCACGGACTAGAAGGGCCGAGATGGCCTGTTTCCGTGCTGTAATTGTTATATGGTTATCTGGTTATAGGATCCTGTCGCAGTTTAACACAATCTGATTTCTTACACAGGCACAATGAATTAGCAAATATCATTCACCAAAATCTTGCTTTAAAGTACAAACTTATAAAAGAGAAGATACATCAACATAAATACAATCCTGATCCAGTTTTAGAGTCAGGGTCCTGTAATTTATGTTATGACTGATCCATTATTACAGATAGGACAATCCATAATAACCACCCAGAACTAATATTAAAAGATAAACAAGCATAAACAACTTACTTAATAGATATAGCCATTCCAAACACACAAAACATACAGAAATCAATGTGAAAAACACCAGAAATATGCTGAATTAAAAGAGGAAATTGAAAGACAATGGAACATGAATGGAGTATTCATTGTCCCAATAGTAATATTGTACAAATGGTATCATCCCAAAGTCACTACACAATAGCATTAAACAATTAGGCCTACAGAACAATATTCATATAAATCTTCAGAAAGACACAATACTAAACACGGCTAGAATACTCCAAAGGCTCCTAGTAATTGAGAAATGAGCCGACTTCAGGTTTTACCAGCTTGAGCTGAAACAAAATAGAGGGGTTGATAATAAATGGATAAACACCGAGAACATGAGTTGTAGAGTCTTTCAAAGTTAGTCCACAGGTCGTGAAATCAGTTCAGAGTTGAGGTGAGTGAAGTTAGCACGCCGGTTCAGGTTGAAGGGTAATTGCTGGTCCCGCACGTAGTGGCGTGGCTCCTGTCCCTCCTTCCCTGTAGCGGCAGGACCCGGCCGGATGTTGGGGATCCCTGGCTAGTTTCTTGTGGCAGCTTTTCTAAATGTACGTACGCATATACTTGTATATATGTCTGTTTATATAGTGTGCATGGACATTTCTGAATGTGCACATCTGCAAGTGTACATGCATGTTTTAAGCACGTGTGCATGATTACGTGGGCGTGCATACGCATACATGTGTATGTTTATGTGTGTGTACTACACACCTGTATGCGTCAGGGGAATATCTTGGGGTCCAAGTCTACAGGCCCTCAGCGATGCGGCGCAAGTTTTGATAAGGTGGTTAAGAAAGCGTCTGAAGGATTTGGTCTTCATCAGCCGGGGATCAAATCAAGAACCGCGAGGTGATCTTGCACCTCGTGTACGAGATAATAAAAGGCAGAGATCGAGAGGACAGTCAGAGGCTCCCTCCCCCCCGCCCGCGGGCGGAAATGGTTAAAACTGTAACCAACTCTTTGAGGCGACTGGTGGAAATTATAGAATGAATGTCAGAGGTAGGTTTTTACTCAGAGAGGGCCGGGCGCGTGGAAACGCTGCCAAAGGTAGTTTTAGAGACAGATACATTAGGAAATTTTAAGAAACTCTTAGATAGGCACGTGAATGAAAGGGAAATGGAGGGCAATGTGGGAGGGGAGGGTTAGATTGATCTTAGAGTAGGTTAAAGGGCCAGCACAACACCGTGGGCCGAAGGGTCTGTACTCTTCAGTTTTCTATGTGTGTAAACATGTTTGTGTGTGGGTTTGTGTGAGACAGAATTAGCGCACGAAATACTGACTGATACTAGGGCCGATCTGTGGATCTCGAACCCCGCAGAGACAGGGATGACAGACTGCCGACACAGAGTCCGTGAGAGACAGGTCTGCCGGAGAGAAGCTATCGATCCGCATAGCATTACATTGCCTTTCACCAACTACAAGGATATATTTGTGGTATTCCTGAAGTGTGGGGTAGCTGTGGTTTATTTAAATACAAGGATAAAGTTCTGAAGTATTATCGAGAGGGACAACAACCGGCGTCTTAGATCTGGCTTGTGTATCTGTGTGTATGTCTGTCTGATTGTCTGTGCGTGCGTGTGCACGTGTATCTGTGTGTGTGGCTGCGTGTGTGTGCGCCCGTGTGTCTGTGCCCGTGAGCGTGTGTGTATTTTTGTGTGTACGTGTTTGTCTGTCCATCTGTGCACGCGCATGTATGTGTATGTCTCTATGTCTGTCAGTGCATGTGTGTGCATGTCTTTCTGTTTATGTGTTCGTGTGTGCGTGTGTGTGTGTGTTCGTGTGTGTGTGTGTGTGTGTGTGTTCCTCTGTGCGTATCTGTGTGTACGCGTGTCTGTCTGTCTGTGGGTTCGTATGTATGTCCACGCGGGTATATCTCTGTGTGCGTGTCTGTGTGCGCGTATGTGTGTGTATGTGTCTGTCAGTTTGTCTGTGTGCGTGCGTAAGTCTTTGCGTGAGCTGGCGCGCGTATATAACCGTGCGTATGTTTGCGCGTGAACTTGTGTGTGTGTGTGTGTGTGTGTGTGTGTGTGTGTGTGTGTGTGTGTGTGTGTCTGAGTGTGTGTGTGTGTCTGTGTGTGTGTGTGTGTGTCTGAGTGTGTGTGTGTGTCTGTGTGTGTGTGTGTGTCTGAGTGTGTGTGTGTGTGTGTGTGTGTGTCTGAGTGTGTGTCTGAGTGTGTGTGTGTGTGTGTGTGTGTGTGAGTGTGTGTGTGTGTGTGTGTGTGTGTCTGAGTGTGTGTGTGTGTGTGTGTCTGTGTGTGTGTGTGTCTGTGTGTGTGTGTGTGTGTGTGTGTGTGTGTGTCTGAGTGTGTGTGTGTGTGTGTGTGTGTGTGTGTCTGAGTGCGTCTTTGTGCGTTTGTCTGTGTGTGTAGCCGGTCTGACAAGTACCCTTCCTGTTGCTTTAATCGCCAAAATGACGGATTTTCAGAGGCCTGGCGTTCAAAAACCCGGAAGTTAACCAGCACTATCCTCTGTAGAAATCGATGCTCTAGTATCGAGACCTGCGCAGAGAAGGGAGAGCAGGGAGAGGGAGAGACAGACAGACGAGGAGAGGAGAGGGAGGGGACGGGGGGAGGGCAGGGAGAGAGAGAGGGAGTACAGAGGAAAGAGACTCAAACCATGAGGAGAGAGGCTCGGATCCAATTAAACCCCCTCTGAAGGCGGTTCTGGTTCTTACAATGGAGACACAGTTGGGTCTGAACGTTGTCAGCGAACCGGCGAGTCGCCAGCATCTTATCCACGCCAGGGAAGTGCTCTGTCCTCCCGACCCGCCTCAGCCGGTGACCGGAGTGGCCTCGGTGTTGGATCCTTGCAACTACCGGCCGGACCTGCCGCTGATGGGGGTGAACTGCGAACCTCCCGGAGCCAACTACGCCCCCTTGACCCCCTCTCTTCAGCCCGCGGGCGGACACCGAGCCCAGAGTCTGCCCGCCAACAATGTTTTCGGCAGCTTCGCCTTCATGCGGGAGGATAGGAGCTTCAATAACTTTTTCGGCTCTTACCCCAAGGATCTGGGTATGGGGCAGTCCCTCTCCCCCATGACCGGCCAGGGTCTTGGCGCCTACGGATTCTGCGCCGGTCCCCTGGGCGTCGAGAAGATCTCCCCTATCACCTCCGGCGGGTTACCTTCAACCTTCCTGCGCGGAGATCAGGATGCGTTGCCCCAGCCGGTCACTTCTGGGGCGGTGCCGCTGAACCTCCAAGAAGGGGGAGCTCATCTCCGACGACTCCCTCCCCGCCGCTCGCCCCAGGGGAGGTCCCAGCCCGAAGCCCCGGGACATTCGGAAGAGATCAACACCAAGGAAGTGGCCCACAGCGTCATGGCGGAGCTAAAGAGATACAGCATCCCGCAGGCTGTTTTCGCCCAGCGAGTCCTCTGCCGCTCCCAGGGCACCCTGTCCGATCTCCTGAGGAACCCCAAGCCCTGGGCGAAGCTCAAGTCGGGGCGGGAGACTTTCAGGAGGATGTGGAAGTGGCTCCAGGAACCCGAGCACCAGAGGATGTCTCTCCTGAGATTGGAAGGTAGGACTGTATCCAGGGGAAGTTATCTGTCCCTTCGCCCTCCCCCACTTTGACCCTCTAATGAGGAGACTAGTATTCGGCTCCATCTAACCACAGCTGGACTTTCTTGTCCTATCCCTCCCTCCCTTCCTACCCGTCTCTTTATCTAACGGCCTTTTAAACCACACCAAACCCCCTGTTTCCACTACTGTCCCTGGTAACGCAATCCAGACACCCAGCACTCTCTGCATTAAAAGAAACCTTGCTTTGCGCGTCGCCTTTAAACTATCCTCCCCCTAACCTTAAAAGCATGTTTTCTAGTATTGATCATTTTTACCCTGGGAAAAGATTCTGGCTGTCTACCCAATCTAAGCTTCTTATGGTCTCACTTCAGCTTCCAACACCAGGTTCGTTCAGCCTCTCACAAAAACTCATATCTAATATTTAATATTTAATACCCATCCCTCTCTATCTATCTATCTGTCTGTCTGTCTTTCTATCTATCCATCCATCTCTCTCTATCTGTCTATCTATCTATCCGTCTGTATCTATCTATCTATCTATCTGTCCATCCATATATCTATCCACTGATCAATCGATTGATCGATCCACCCATACTGTTATGTCGCCCGTTAATTATATCTTCCTCTTCTACCTAGCCATCCGTCTATTAATCTCTATCTTAATCCTTTTTCACATTTCTATTTGTCTTTGTACTGGCGCCTCATCCTCTGTTACATATACTTATGTTGATTTGAAAACGACCGAAGTCTATAACTGAAAAGTAATACTTTAGTGAGGTGAATATTATTTTAATCCGGTTGAAAGACTTTTGAATAGTATGTAAATATAGGAGAGTGTATTTTACCCAAGGCTACTTGGCCTCTTCCAGGCATACGTTCCCGAGACCCTCATCAATAGCCCGGAGCCAGGCTAATCGCCCCATCGCGCCGATGCTTGCATCACGGGAGAGCCATTTACCCCAAACCCTTGCAAAAGAAAAAAAAATCTGTAATTTCTAAAAGAAGTTGGCGAACATAGTTCACCGTTTGGAAATGAGGGGCCTTGTGCTTTTCCGCTTGCGCCGATTGGGCAGGTTTAGCAGCCATTCGGCCATACGCTCTGTACTACCCCACTATTGCCCCCTCGTTTTGCACTACATATTTACTGTAATATATACTATATATACTAATTGTAATTTATAGAATTTTATTATTATATACAGTGATGCACTACTGCCCCAAAACAACGAATTTCACTCTGTCTGTCCGTCTGTCTGTCTGTCTCTCTCTCCCTGTCTCCCTCTCCCCTTCCAAACCTCGACGAGCCTTGCCTTGCTCACTGCGTTTCGGGATTTATGCTGGCTACGACCTAATCTGGAATCCGGAGTGGCCTGCTGATGGGTTCGGAGAGCGAGGGAAGCCGAGAGACGGGGATGGACCGGTGTTCAGTTTATCTAAAGGCCGAATTACTTCTCTCCGGTTGACATCAGCGCAGTCCACTTTGAAACTGTTTTCATAGAATATTGATTAGATTTCATTTTAACCCCGAATTTAATGAAACAACTCTCTTTAACTCTGGAGGCGTACCATTGAATTTAAAGAAATTAAGACCGCCATGTGCATATGCCTTGGTGTGAATTTATCCGCTCCGACCTTAATTTGAGGCGTTGTTCGGTAAAGTGTAAAAGTCCCAGTAAATATCCTTTAATCCCATTTCCAATGCTTGGAATTCATTTCGTTCCAGGCTCCACAGGTTTTGCAATCCCCCGAAGCTCGTCAAATGCCCTCAATGGGAAGAGGAAGGATTGTGTTTTAATCAGCATTTACTGCGGGAATTTTCTTTTTTTTACTGAATAGTTATCTCCCACTCCACCCCGCCACACACACAACAAATGAGGGCAAAATAAACTCATCCATTTTCGATTTTGCATCTAGTGGCGAGAAGTCTTAGTGAACTCCCCCCCGGCGGCTGTCCCAGCCGGAGAAAGTCGCTACAGAGCGGCAGCGACCGGATCGCCTCTCGCTCTCCGCCGCCTCGCCTTGGCCAGTTACTTCTCTTTCTGGAGTGTTCTGGGATAAATATTTCCTGATCGTTTCAGTTGTCGTATTGTAATACCGAGTGGAATAGTTGTACACACACACACACACACACACACACACATTTACACACACTCACACTCACAGACACATACACATATACACACACACTCAGAGACAGACAGACACACACACACACACACACGTCTTTATTTTCTCGGGATAAAAATCATTTACGCAAGGACGCAGCGGAGATTGTATAAATGCTTGAAACCTTGAGCAGCGCACACACAAAAATAGGAGGAACTCAGCAGGTCAGGCAGCATCTACGGAGGGGAATAAACAGTCGGCGTTTCGGGCTGAGTCCCTTCATCAGGACAAGGGGGTGGAGGTCAGTGTATCACTGAGTGTGCATGTTGCGTGCGCGCGCGTGTATGGCTGTGTGTGTGTGAGTGTGTGTGTGTGTGTGTGTGTGTTTGTGTGTGTGAGTGTGTGTGTGTGTGTGTATGTGTGTGTGTGTGTGAGAGAGAGAGAGAGAGAGAGAGAGAGATTGACGAAATCTCTGATCTATAGATGAATGCCCTCCGATCTTTTCACGTCCCAATACGAAATACAAAGCAGAGAGGTGGTCCTGGTCCACGAGGGCGATAGTAGCGTTTAAGAAACATTTAAACAGACACATGAAGAGACGTGGAGCAGGGAGATAAAGATCGTGTGCGAGCGAGTGGGTTTAGTTGAATTTGCCATCCTGGTCAGCACGGGCATGCTGGGCCGAAGGGACTGTTTCTGTTTTGCACTGCGCTACGTTCTATGGTCGGCAGCGAGTTTATGCAATTTCAATTAGGTTCGAATTAAGTTTTTGTTTCCTAACTTTTCAAGGTATTTAATCATTACTAATACCCCTTTGACACATGAGATTCTGCAGAAGCTGGAAATCTTGGGCGACACAACATGCTGGAGGAACTCAGCAGGTCAGGCAGCATCTATCGAGAGGAAGAAACTGTCGACATTTCGGGCCGCGACGCGCTGTTTATTCCTCTCTACAGATGCCGAAAGCCTTGCCTAGTATAATTTTAACCATTCTTGAGATCCTTTTAAGAGACTTGCAATGATTTTTTTTGTGTGTGAAATGGTTTATTCTCCCACTAGGGGAGTTCGTTATTGACCATTTCCACTCTTCCCAAACTAAAGGCGCGCAATTCGATAGAATGTTCAATGTCACAGCAAAGATGTGACTTTCCCTTAAGCTGGGGGTCTTGTTCAATAACTCCTGCCTTATTCCGATCACGAGTGGAAGCAGGGTTACTTTGGAAAGATCGCGCGAACGAATCAACACCTCCATTAAAAATGTCTTTAAAATTCTGCTAACTGGACGGAAGAGAGATTAAAACTATAACATCCGTGTGATTTGCAATGGGTGGTGTTCTCGTCTTCTAAGTCTCCATGAAGTGCACTCAGTAGCCATTTTTCTAGTTATCCCCCGTGCCCAATAAGGCGAGCACTGACTGTCTGCTCGTGGTCCTCACGCCGCCGTAGCCCGTCCACTTCAAAGTCCGACGTGTTTTGCGTTCAGAGACGCTCTTCTGCTCACCGCTGAGGTAACGCGTCGTTATCTGAGTTACTGTCGTTTTGCTGTCGGCTTCAGCCAGTCTGGGCCTCGCTCATTAACAAGGCGCTTTCACCCAAAGAACAGACGCTCACTGGATGTTTTAAGAGTTTTTTTCGCACCATTCTCTGTAAAAACAGGAGACTACCGTGAGTGAAATTCCCGGGTGATGTCTGCGATACTGAAACCACCCGATATGGCACCAACTATCATTCCACGGTCAAAGTCACAGATCAGATTTCCCCACCTTCTGATGTTTGGTTCAAGCAACAACTGAACCTCTTGACCATGTCAGCATGCTTTTATGCATCGATCTGGCAGAATAGATATTTGCATTAAAGAGCGGGTGTACTTAATAAAATGGCCACTGAGTTCCGATGCTTTATATAATAGTTAAATACTCGTTTAAAATGAGATTGCAGTGATCTACTTTATTACTTAGGAAGCAGGTACCAGATGTTGAATGAAAAGCAGCACGACTACTTTCCTGACGAAAGGTCTCGGCCTGAAACGTCGACTGTGCTTCTTCCTAGAGACAGATGCTGCCTGGCCTGCTGCGTTCACCGGCATTTTTTGTGTGTGTTGCTTGAATTTCCAGCATCTGCAGAATTCCTGTTGTTTACGACTACTTTCTTCTTCTTCTTAAGCCCGTCAGCCCTAACGGGGCATGGGCCGCCAGCAGCGGCTCGCCTGGGCTGAAGGTTTATCGGCCCTGTGGCTTCCGCCTTCACCACGTGCGCCTTCATCTTCATCTTCCCGGGATGGGGTCTTCGAAGCTTCTGCTGGCGTTTCTCTAGCTCTGGGTTTTTTACGGGCTGAGGTTGCCAGCCCCGTGCTCAACACTCCCCCTTTGGCGACTGGGCCTGGGAGCTCCCATGGTGGAGTTAGGACTTCATTAATTAATCATAAAACTCTCCATTATGTTATTGCATAAACAAATATATACTCAATGCAATATAGGTACTTAAATAGGAAAATAACACTCTAATCCAATAACCTCGCGAAAGTATATTTTCCAGTATGAAACAGCTGAATTGTGACATATTAGAAGCTGGAAATAAAAAAAAAAGCATTTTAATAAAACACGGGCCTTTATTATGATCAAACAAAAACTGTAAGTTTAGCTAGTGGGACTACTGAAATTATGTAAGGTTACTACAAGAATTAATTACATTTCTCTCCGTTTTATTGCAATAAATATTGTATCAATTTTATAACCGATAATTACAGCTACATTAGATACATGACTGAATAAATAAAAAGGATTAATGAAGTTTGTTTGTAATATACGTTGTAGTAAAATTATTTAGATCCTTTGTATTATGGTTGAAGCACACAAAAATTATTGAATTATTCTTCCAACAACCAGCGAAATGTTTATTTCTGCTCGGGGTTTTGACCTTGTCGCTATCTGCTCATTGAACCATTGTGGGCTAGTTATCGACCAGTTGGTATATTGTGGAGACTCTGTCTCGGAAAATCCTTTCAGTCACGTTGCTCGCTGTCTTTATATAGTCCTAGCATGCCCAATCTCTCCCTATAATTCAAACTCATATTCTGGCAACGCTATCTTTCTGCACACTCTCTAGTAAGATGGCCAAAACGGAACACAATACTCGAAGAGTGGTCTTACCAGCCTCTTGTACGACTGCAACATGACATCCCAGCTCTTACACTGACTGACGAAGGCCCCTTTCACCGCTCTGTCTACCTGGGAACCGTGTACCTGAACTCTTAACTCTCTCTCATAGTTCACCATCATCACTTTCCGCCGTGTCGTGTGACATCGGCAATCATGGTCTGTTCCCGCTTTCTGCAAACTCAAGGGGCAGCCGTGGGCACTCGCATCGGCGCCGGCTATGCCTGCCTGTACGCTGGCAACGTAGAACAGTCCATGTTGGAAGCCTTCCCCGGTTATCCTCGCCAGCACATTTTCCGCCATGTTAACGACCGCATTGGCCTTGCTTCATGCCCCCACGCTGAGCTGGTCAATTTTTATCAACTTTGTCTCTAACTTCCACTCTGCTCTTAAATTCACTTGATATATTTCTGACACCTCTCCCACCACCCATGTGACACCTTCTCGATCTCTCTGTCTCCATCTCTGGAGACAAACTGTCTAGAGATATCTTTTATAAAGCTACTGAACCCCACGGTTACATGAGGATTTCTGCAGATATGCTCTTCCTTCAGTTAGTCCTGACGAAGGGTTTCAGCCTGAAACGTCGACTGTACCTCTTCCTAGAGATGCTGCCTGGCCTGCTGCGTTCACCAGCAACTTTCATGTGTGTTGCTTGAACCCCACGGTTAATTCGACTTTATCTCTTCCTACCCTATCTCCTGTAAAAATGTTCCATTTTCTCAATTTATTCGCCTCCGCCGCATCTGTTCCCAGGAGGCGGCTTTCCGTTCCAGGTCATCAGAGATGTCCTCCTTTAAAGAACGGGCTTTCCTTCCCCCAACTATTCACGTTGCCCTCACCCGCATCCGAATCCATTTCCCGTACATCCGCGCTCACCCCATCTCCCCGCCGCCTTAATAGTGATAGAGTTTCCCTTGTCCTTACCTACCACCACATCAACCTTCGTATCGAACGCATAATACTCCGAAACTTCCGCCATCTCCAATGAGACCTCACCACTAAACGTATCTTTACCCCTCCAACCCCACCCCTCACAGCCCTCTATTCCTCTTTCTGCAGGGATCGCTCCCTCCGCGATTCCCTTGTCTATTCCTCCCTCCCCACTAATCTCCCTCCCGGCACTTATCCCCGCACATGACCTGAGTGCTACACCTGCCTATATACCTCCTCCCTCACCTCCATGCAGGGCCCCAACAGTCCTTCCAGATAAGGCAGCACTTCCCCTACGAATCTGCTTTGGTAATCTATTGTATCCGGTGCTCCTAATGCGGCCTTCTCTACACTGGTGAGACCTGTCTTAAATTGGGGGACCGCTCCGTCGAGCACCTTCACACCATCGGCCACAAGCGGGACCTCACCGTAGCTAAACATTTTAATTCCGATTCCCGTTCCGGTGTATCGTCTATGGCCTCCTCTTATGCCAAAATTCATTTCCATAGATGCTGCCTGACCTGTTGAGCTCCTCCAGCATTTTGTGTGTGTTGTTCACGGCCATGATAATTCTTGACGACGTTTTTCTACCTTCCTTGCCTTCTTCTGGGCAGTGTCTTTACAAGACGGGTGACCCCAGCCAGAAGCAATGCTCTTCAGAAATCTTCTGCCTGCCGTCACTGGTCACATAACCGGGACTTGTGATCGGCACTAGCTGCTCACACGACCGTCCACCACCTGCTCCCATGTCTTCCCGTGACCCTGATAGGGGTGCTAAACCCGAGGTGTGGCCTGCAGCCTCGCGGAGGGAAGGAGCTCCTTACGCATCCTTTGCTAGAGAGGAACTTCCACACCGCCACCACGCCAAACAGCGCGTGAAGTGGAGAAAATGCTCGAAAAGTCAATTAGGGTGAAGTGGAATGTTTGAAAATGTTTATTTTTTTTTACTTGTTTGTTTAGAGATACAGAGCAGTAACAGGCCCTTCCAGCTCAATAAGCCGGCACCCCTGAATTACACCCAACTAACCTACTAACCCGCATGTCTTGGGAAACCGGAGCACCCGCAAGAAACCCACACGATCACGGGGAGAACGGACCAACTCCTTACAGCCGGCAGCGGAAATTGAACCCAGGTCGCTGATGCTGTAATAGCGTTACGCTAAGCCTCTACCGTGCCCCCCCCCCGCCCCAGACTAGTGTCCAGCGTCTTATTCCTTACTTTATGAACTAGATTTGAGAAAATAACGTCGTAGGTTTGATTTTCGTGATCTGCAGAAGACATGTCTGATTTATTTTCAAATCTAAACCTTTTGGATATTAAAGAGGCAGTATCTAGGGTTTCAACCTGAGATGTCGAAAGTTCGTACCCCCCCCCCTCCACACCCCGCCTACACATACTGTTCAGTCCGCTGCGTTCCTCCAGCAGATTGTGTGTTGTTCCGGATCCCACCATCTATCTCCAAATGGAACAGGGGTTGGAAAGGTTTGGAGGGATATGGCAAACGCTGGTATATGGGACTAGCTTAAGTAGGGAACTTGTTCAGCATGGACGAGTTGGGCCGAAGGGTCTGATTCCGTGGTCACTGAATCACTGTGACTCTCTGCAACTATTTACGCCTACAGCCTTCTGCTCTGCCACACCTAGCCCGAGGAGCTGTTCGGAGGTACTGGTGCTGAACTACAGTGATTGAACACTTCGGAATCGCAATGTTTGTGAGATATTTACAGATGTCTGGCGAGTGTGGAAACAGCAGACTGAGCAGTAGTTAATAAATTCCTTTCAAACCTGCTGTCAGCTTACAGCAATGTCCCCCTCCCCCGGCTAATGGCTTTTCATATTTCAAAATTCAAAGTAAAGTTTTGGAAGTGAGTTTGTAGGTTGTGGAATCAGTTCAGAGTTGAGGTGGGCAATTTATTCACGCTGGTTCTGAAGCCATTTCCTGAACCTGGTGGTGTGGGGTGGTGAGGCTCCTGTACCTCCTTCTTGATGGTAGCAGTGAGAAGAGAACACGGCCTGGATGGTGCGGTCCTTGATGAAGGATGCTGCTTTCCTGTGGCAGCGCTCCAGGGCAATTCCGCTCATCGAGTCTATGCTGTCCACTCCATCTACGATTGTCCTTGTAGTCTATTCTTCCCTCACTCCCCGGATTCAACCCCCCTACCGACATGTGGGTCCAGTTTTTTTTTCCAGGTGAAGAGTCTCGAACTGAAACGTCGACTGTCCGTCTCTTTCCACATTTTTTACCTGTTGCCTAAGTTTCCAATACTTGCTGAGGTCTTTCACCCTCTCTCCCCAATTCCACCCCAGTCCTTTTCTCCGAAGGAAAAACGCCCTCAGCCTCTCCTCAAATCTCTGCTACACCTTCTATAGTGGAATCGTGGAGCACAGAAACAGTCCCTTCAGCCCATCCGGTGTCTGCTGACCATTGTGCCTAGATACCTACCAGGACTGGTTTCTGTCTAACATACTTTCAGCACAACAGACTTGCTTTGAAGTTCAGGCAGAGAGCAGGGCGGGAAAGAAAATCATCCGGGTGTTTATTTTTCTTGAAAAGTACGCTTTATTTAGAACATACAGTACCGTGCAAAAAGTCCTCGGTGGAGCAGAGAGCGAGTTTGTAAATCTGGCGGGGTCAAAGGGTGTTAGGAATGGCGAGGGAGGTTGTGGGACAGCTGGCAGAGAAGTACTGACAGGGACGGGGAGTGGCGCATGTGCGGACCCACCCGGCCCTGAGACACCAGGCAAGGTCATTTGATTCCAAACAATTGGTTTATTAATCATTACACAATATCTGTCTGGTGCTTCTCAATCCCTCCTCTCTCCCTTCCCTTTTTTTTCAACCACGATTTCCCTCTCCCTGCTCACTTCCCACTCTCAGTGCACAACAGAGACCCATATCATAATCAGGTTTATAAGTAAACACATAACTCACATAAGTAAAGAAATTTGTGTTTCTAAAACATAAAATGACTACAGTACTGGGAACAGTACATTCCCCACAGATCCTTTATATTGTTGTGGTGTCCACGCTTCAGTAAACATAAACAATGACCTCTCCCGCCCCGGTCAATCTCCCTTCTCCCCTCTCTCATTGGACAGAAGATAGACAATCCTGAGAGTAGGGACCATTCGGCTCAAGGACAGGTTTCTCAGAAGCACTATTATAAAACTATTGCACGTTCCACTAGTACAATAAAAACCGACTGTTGACTTTACAATCGACCTCGTAATGACCTTGCAACTTACTGATGACCTATTCTACTCTTTCTCCGGACTGTAACTCTATATTCTGCATTCTGTAATGGTTTATTTGTATGATAAAATTATCTGTATGGTAAAACGAATTTTTTCACTGTACCTCGGTACATGTGACAATAATAAACAAATTTCATTGCCCAGTTTCATTCCGTCCCTCACCACGTACTCCTGTGCCCAGTGTTGTTTCGACATGGCAGACAGTTTCTTTGCACTTGTTAAGATTTTGTGCATCGGCTTAAATTGTGTTGATCTTCAGTGACTTTCAGCGAGTCATGCAGCATGGAAACAGGCTCCAGCCCATCGTGTCAACGCAGACCAAACTGCCTACCGATGCTTACCCATTTGCCGCATTAGGTCCATATCCTTCTAAACCTTTCCTATCCGTGTCCTTGTCCGTATCCCTCTAAACCTTTCCTATCCGTGTACCTGTCCGTATCCCTCCAAACCTTTCCTATCCGTGTACCTGTCCGTATCCCTCTAAACCTTTCCTATCCATGTACCTGTCCGTATCCCTCTAAACCTTTCCTATCCATGTACCTGTCCGTATCCCTCTAAACCTTTCCTATCCGTGTACCTGTCCGTATCCCTCTAAACCTTTCCTATCCCTGTACCTGTCCATATCCCTCTAAACCTTTCCTATCCGTGTACCTAGCCTTTTAAATGGTGTTAATGTACTTGTCTCAACCGCTTCCTTAGACGATTCGTCATTACACGGACCATCCATCAACGCTATCTCGTTATTCATTATTTCCCAGTAGTATTCATTTATTATGTAGTATATAGTAATTTTGTGTCTTTGCACTGTACATGTTTTCTACCTCCAAAACTAATCGAAAGAAAAATACGGGAAAGCAGGAGATAACTCGTATACGTTTAATTTCATTTTACCTTAAGTGGATGCGCACGTTTGACGTATGGCGTAATGACGTATGACTCAGATACAATCCGTAATGAATTACGGTAAACAATAAAGAATGCTTAATTAAACAAATTATTTGCAACATTACTGAAATATTAAATACACGAAACCAGTAACATCCTCGTTTTTGCACCCTCTGCAGCGTAATAATTTCCGATCAATGCGTGTACGTAGGGCTGTCCCATTCAATAAGATCATGGTTGATCTGACTGTAACTTCAGGTTCTCCAGCCTCTGGTAAATTCTCGCCCCCTCGTCCACCACAAGTCGATCACCCTCGGCCTTCAGAGTATCCAGCAGCACTGTTTCCACGGCCTTTTGAGAACGAGGACTTTCTACTTTTCAATAGAGATGAAGTTCCCTTATCTCCTTCTTAAATTGGTACCGGTTTGTAACTGATACAGCGAAAAGCTTCTGACCGTGTGCCATCCAAACATATCATTCCGTACATTAGTACATCGAGGTAGTGCAAAGGAGAAGAGGGCGCAGACTAGAGTGTAGCAGTTAGGGAGAAAGTGCAGCGCAAGCAAACAAAAAAAAAAGCGCAAGAGCCAAGACGACGTAGGACGGGAGATCAAGAGTTCATCTTCTACCGTATAAGAGGTCTGTTGAAGAGTCTGATAACAGTGGGATAGAACCTGTCCTTCAGCCCGCTGGTATCAGATCTCAAGCTTCTGTACATTGGTGGGAGGCGGTGTTGTTGGAGTAGCCCGTGCAAGTTGCTGAGGTGCGTATTGCAGAAGGAATATATGTTATTGAAGGTAATGTTACAGCGATATAAGACCTTTGGGCAGACCCCACTTGAAATTCCCTGTGTTCAGTTCTGGTCACCTCATTACAGGAAAGATGTGGAAACTATAGAAAGGCTGCAGAGGAGATTTATAAGGATGTTGCCTGGATTAGGGAGCATGCCTTATGAGAATAGGTTGAATGAACTCGGCCTTTTCTCCTTGGAGTGACGGAGGATGAGAGGTGACGTGATAGAGGTGTATAAGATGATGAGACGCATTGATCGTGTGAATAGCCACAGACTTTTCCCCAGGGCCGAAACGGCTAACACGAGGGGGCATAATTTTAAGGTGCTTGATAATAGGTACAAGGGGACGTCGGAGGTAAGTTTTTCACACAGAGTGGTGGGTGTGTGGAATGCGTCGCCAGCGACGGTGGTAGAGGCAGGTACAATAGGGTCTTTTAAGAGACTCTTAGATAGGTACGTGAAGCTTAGCAAAATGGAAGACTATGCGTTAGGGAAATTCTAGGCAGTTGCTGGAATAGCTTACATGGTCGGCAGAGCATTGTGGGCCGAAGGGCCCGTAACGTGCTGTATATTTCAATGTCTTATCACTTCAGGCTGACCCCGATCCATCCCAGTCCTATCTGAATTCCCTTGGTGAGGGGAGGCACAGTGGCGCCGAGGGTAGATCCGCTGCCTCGCGGCTCCAGAGATCTGGGCAGGATCCTAATCCCCGGCACACGTGTGTGGAGTTCGCCTGTTCTCCCAATGTCTGCGTGGCTTTCGCGGGCACTCCGGTTTCCTCACTTCCCAGTGACATGCGGGGTCGGCCATTGTAAATCCATCAGCCACCCCTTCCCTCTCCCCCCCCCCCCCATGAGTGTGTTTGTGTGTGTGATGTGTTAGGTGAAGGTAGAATCTTGGGGTGGTTACGGGGTAAAATGTGTCGAAAGTAAAAAGCGGAGGGGGTCCAGTGTAAATAGGCAGCACGGACTCGGTGGGCCGACGGGCCTGTTCCCGTGCTGTGCCCCTCGAAAACTCGCTACGAATTTAAAACGAGCTGTTCCCCCCGGGAAGGACTGTCCCTTGATGGAAACGTTTGCTCTTCAGTCAGGATCTGCCGAGACTCTTTCGAAAGCAGCGATTTATAGCTGAAACGGTTTGCTGGTTTGACTGGTGCAGGGGGTGTAATCGCTGGCAATAAAATAACGTCTAGTGCTTCCTCAAGGGAAACTTGATTAAGAGAGCGAGGAAGTGAGGTGGCAGCTTCTGATTAATGTTGTGGTCTCGGGGTTTCCTGCGTTTTCTTGGCCCTGATTTATCGCCTCCATAATGTGCCGGGGTCTCCCAGCGCTTGCTGTCTCTGCAGGACATCGGGCTGACAAGAACAGGGACTGGGGGCTTGAAGTGGGGTTAAAACTGAATAGTTCAACACTGGTGGGGGGGGGGAGTGAAGGCAGAATGTGGTGGGGGTGGGGGGAGGGGAGGGAAATCCCTTCGAAGAAATCTTCTTCAAGAGCAACTTCAGCTCGGAGGTCTCCTATAATTAGACGGAGTCTAGAACAGCCTCAGAATACAAGCTCGTCCCTTTAGAACGGAGGTGGAGAAGGAATTTTGTTCAGCCAGAGGGTAGTAAATCATTGCCATGGACGACTGTGGAGGCCAGGTCATTGGGTATATTTTAAGTGGGGTTGATAGGATCTTAATTAATAAGGGCTTCAAAGCTTACGGGGAATAGGCAGGAAGATTGGGTTACGAGGGATAATAAATCAGCCATGATGGGATGGTGGAACAGACTCAATGGGCTGAATGGCCGAATTCTGATCCTATGTCGTATGGTTTTATCGGCCGGGTTGAGCGGAGGATTTCCGAACTGAGCTCATCCCTCCTCCGACATCAGGATCCAATAATAGGCATCCGTTAGTCTCATGCGACCATGGATTTGCGCCTTGGAAGGTTTCCAGGGCGCAGGCCTGGGCAAGGTTGTATGGAAGACCGGCAGTTGCCCACGCTGCAAGTCTCCCCTCTCCACGCCACCGATGTTGTCCAAGGGAAGGGCATTAGGACCCATACAGCTTGGGACCGGTGTCGTCGCAGAGCAATGTGTGATTAAGTGCCTTGCTCAAGGACACAACACGCTGCCTCAGCCAAGGCTCGAACTAGCGATCTTCAGATCACTAGACGAACACCTTAACCACTTGGCCACGCACCAAGGGAGCGGTCATTTGACACTGAGGTGTGAGTGGCAAGTTCTTCTCCCGGAGGACACCGAATTTCTGGAACTCTCCACCCCGGACTGTCGTGGAAGACGGGTCTTTAAAAGGAAGGGAGATACGTAGTTGGAACATCGGGGCGGGGGCTGGAGGGCGGTGGGGAAATCTGAGAGAATAGGAGATCATGCCTGGTCCAGATTATCTGTGATCATATCTCCTACTCCCAATGTCTTGTACTCCAACGAGTTAAGCCTCAGTCTTTTCCCCAGGGCAGGGGAGAGGGCACATGAGAGAGGTTTAAAGGGGCAGGTTTTACGCACAGAGGGCGGTGATCGATGAATCGAGCTGCGAGAGGAGGTGGTAAAGGTGGGTGCAGTTACAACAGAGGCAGGTGCGTGAATAGGAAATGTTTGGAGAGATACGGGCCAAGCGCGGGCAAATGGCACCCAGTTCAGTTAGGAAACGCGGCCTGAATGAGCCAGAAGGGTAGAGGGGTCATTTCTCCGCGACACTCGCCCCACACACCATCCTTTTCACAAACAGCATCCACCCCCCCGCCCCCCCCCCCAGGATGTACACCTGCTGCTTGTGGGATCTTGCAGTGCGTAGACCGGCCTCACTTCTGTCGCGGGGGAGAGGGAAGAAAGGAGACTAGAAGGTGCGACCGAGGCTTCCGGCACTTTCGCGGGGAGAGTCGCCACGCTCCGAGGGGCCGGATCACCCGAGCGAGATGACCCACCAGCGAGGGACTGTTTGTGGTTGGTGGCGCACGGGCCTGAAGGAGTGGTAGGAACGTGAAGGGAGGCGGTGGAGGGGGGAGGCGGGTTGCCACCCTCTCACACTCCGGGTAACGCCACAGCGGGGCCTGGCGTTGCAATCGGTGCCGCGGACCAAGTTCCATTCTGCCAGGGGTTCACGTCCTTGGAACTGTCACCGCCCCCCACCCCACTTCCCCACACCTGTGAGGCAATATATGGGCTGTTTTTCTCAGCGATGATTAAAGACTCACCTTTGCCCGCTGCCTCGGTTTCCACGCACCTGAGGTTTTGGCAGAATATAGTATTAATGGTAAGACTCTTGGCAGTGTGGAGGATCAGAGGGATCTTGGGGTCCGAGTCCATAGGACACTCAAAGCTGCTGCGTAGGTTGACTCTGTGGTTAAGAAGGTGTACAGTGTATTGGCTTTCATCAATCGTGGAATTGAATTTAGGAGCCGAGAGGCAACGCTGCAGCTACAGTACGTAGGACACTGGTCAGACCCCACTGTGCTCAGTTCTGGTCGGCTCACTACAGGAAGGATGTGGAAGCCATAGAAAGGGTGCAGAGGAGATTTACAAGGATGTTGCCTGGATTGGGGACCATGCCCTATGAGGATAGGTTGAGTGAACTCGGCCTTTTCTCCTTGGAGCGACGGAGGATGAGAGGTGACCTGATAGAGGTGTATAAGATGATGAGAGGCATTGATCGTGTGGATAGTCAGAGGCTTTTTACCAGGGTTGAAATGATTGCCACAAGAGGGCACAGGTTTAAGGTGCTGGGGAGTAGGTACAGAGGGGATGTCGGGGGTGTGTTTTTTTAGTCAGAGAGTGGTGAGTGCGTGCAATGGGCTGCCGGCAACGGTGGTGGAGGCGGATACGGTAGGATCTTTTAAGAGACTTTTAGATAGGTACATGGAGCTTAGTAAAATTGAGGGCTATAAGTAAGCCTAGTAATTTCTAAGGTAGGGACATGTTCGGCACAACTCTGTGGGCCAAAGGGCCTGTATTGTGCTGTAGGTTTTCTATGTTTCTATGTTCTATGTACCCGTGGCAACAAATGCAAGTTTATTGCAAGTACATGTACACACGTTACAATTAAAACCTTACTTGCAGCAGCATCATTAAGGTAAGGGGTGGGAAGTTCAAGGGGGATATTAGAGGAAGGTTTTTTACTCAGAGAGTGGTTGGTCTGTGCAATGCACTGCCTGAGTCAGTGGTGGAGGCAGATACACTAGTGAAGTTTAAGAGACTACTAGACAGGTATATGGAGGAATTTAAGGTGGGAGGCTATACGGGAGGCAGGGTTTGAGGGTCGGCAGAACATTGTGGGCCTAAGGGCCTGTACTGTGCTGTACTATTCTATATTCTATCACAGGCACGTAGCATCAACTAAGCAGCAGCATTACATAAATATATATTGAACATTAATTATGTATATACTTTTCCAGTAAAGAACAGAATTAGAACAAAAATATCTACTGTAGTGCAATGTGGCCTTGGTGTTGTTATACAGAGGTAGTGACTAAGGTTGGTTCAGGATCCGCATGGTTGAGGGGAGGTAGCTGTTCCTGAACCTGGTGGTGTGGGACTTCAGGCTTCTGTACCTCCTGCCCGTTGGGAAGCTGTGAGAAGATGGCCTGGCCCAGGTGGTGGGGACCTTTGATATTGGATGCTTCCGTTTTGAGGCTGGGTCTCCAGACAGAGTGAACGTGGATTTTTCCCGTAGTGGGGTATTCTAGACCAAAGGCACAGCCTCAGAATACAAGGATATCCGTTTAGAGCAGAGATGATGATGAGGAATTTCTTTAGCCAGATGGTGGTGAATCTGTGGAATTCATTGCCACAGACCGCTCTGGAAGCCAATTCATAACAAAGCGAAGGTCGATAAGTTCTCGATTAGTAAGAGCGTTAAAGGTTATGGAGCGAAGCTGGGAGAATGGGGTTGAGGGAGAATAAATGAGCCATGATGGAATGGCGGAGCTAACTCGATGGTAGAATGGCCTAATTCTGCTCCTATGTCTAAATGGTCTTACAGGCTCCTGTATGGATGGTGGGGGAGGGGCGTGCCCGTGACGTATTGGGCTGAGGTCACTCCTCTCAACACTTTTCCCCATCCCCTTCGTGTTCCCAAACTCAGGTATGAAAACTTCTGTTACTCTGAGTCATAGAGTCCTACAGCATGGAAACAGACCCTTCAGCCCATCTCGTCAATACCGAAAAAGCTGCCTTCCTGAGCTAGTCCCAGTTGTGAGAAACGCTGGTGAACACAGCAGGCCAGGCAGCATCTATAGGAAGAGGTACAGTCGACGTTTCGGGCCGAGATCCTTCGTCAGCACAACAATACCCGCGTTCTCCAGCAATTTTTATGTGTGTTGCTTGAAATTCCAGCATCTGCCGATTTCCTCCTGTTTGCGTTTCCAGCCCCATTTGCCCGCTATCGGCCCACGTCCCTCTAAGCTCGCCTATCCATGTACGTACTTATTTAAAAACCTCTTTGCTGTTCTGACAGCTCATTCCACAAACCCACCACCCTTTCTGTGAAAATATTTCCCCTCTCCTGTGTAACTGTACAAAGTCGCTGTTTATTCAGGGTACACACATAAAAGTTGCTGGTGAACGCAGCAGGCCAGGCAGCATCTCTAGGAAGAGGTGCAGTCGACGTTTCAGGCCGAGACCCTTCGTCAGGACTAACTGAAGGAAGAATGCACCAGCAACTTTTATGTGTGTTGCTTGAATTTCCAGCATCTGCAGAATTCCTGTTGTTTGCGTTTATTCAGGGTGACGGTCACTCTGCAGCTGTACAGAATCATTGTTTATTCAGGCTGAGAGTCACTCACTGTGTAACTGTACAAAGTTACTGTTCAAGGTGTGACATTACTGTACCTGTTAATAAAGGGGGTTTAGCTCCCTCTCGTGGCATCCCAAGTTATCCTCGTCAGATATTGAGGACGAATGTAAAGTGGGACTTGTCCTTTAATCAGACTAGCCTGCTATTCTAGCTCAACACGGGGTTAGTAACTGAGTTGTGTGAAGCCCTGCCTATCATGAGATCGGCAATGGCATCTGGCAGTAAACGCAACCCTGACAGGGGACGAACATGATCAAATTGGGTGTGCAGTGGTTATGGGTGTTCCAACTGTGGAAGGATACATTGTGTAACTGTACAATCAATGTTTATTCAGAGTGAGGGTCACTGTGTAACTGTACAGAGTCACTGTTTATTCAGAGTGAGGGTCACTGTGTAACTGTACAGAGTCACTGTTTATTCGGGGTGAGGGTCACTGTGTAACTGTACAGAGTCACTGTTTATTCAGCATCAGGGTCACTGTGTGACTGTACAGAATCTGCTTATTCAGGGTGAGGGTCACTCGCTGTCTAACTGTACAGAGTCACTGTTTATTCAGAGTGAGTGTCACTGTGTAACTGTACAGAGTCACTGTTTATTCGGAGTGAAGGTCACTCGCTGTCTAACTGTACAGAGTCACTGTTTATTCAGGGTGAGGGTCACTGTGTAACTGTACAGGAATATAAGCTATTAGGCTCTTGGGCTCTGTTGAACTGTTGGATGGAGAAAGCCTCCTCAAGGAGGGTTATGAAGACTAGATGATTTATTTGTTATGAAAGCTTGGGGAATGGGGAGGCGATGAGGATTTGATGCAGAGAACCTGTGGCCAGGACGAGATCAGCCATAGTCATATTGAACGGCCTGTCATTCTTAGAGGGGCGGACTGGCCTATTCCAGTTCCTATTTTCTCGTGGTTTACCTCCATCCTCATAATGGGAGCTATCTGGTGGATGGAAGCTGTAGAAAGAATGTCCACGTGCGTGAAACAGCGGGGTGTTGATTCTGTGCGTGAAACAGCGAGGTGTTAATTCTGTGTGTGAACCAGTGGAGTGTTGATTCTGTGCGTGAAACAATGGGATGTTGATTCTGTGCGTGAAACAGTAGGGTGTTGATTCTGTGCGTGAAACAATGGGATGTTGATTCTGTGCGTGAAACAGTGGGGTATTGATTCTGTGCGTGAAACAGTAGGGTGTTGATTCTGTGCGTGAAACAATGGGATGTTGATTCTGTGCGTGAAACAGTAGGGTATTGATTCTCTGCGTGAAACAGAGGGGTGTTGATTCTGTGCGTGAAACAGCAGGTTGTTGATTCTGTGCGTGAAGCAGTAGGGTGTTGATTCTGTGCGTGAAACAGCAGGGTATTGATTCTGTGTGTGAAATAGTGGGGTGTTGATTCTGTGCGTGAAACAGTGGGATGTTCATTCTGTGCGTGAAACAGTGGGGTGTTGATTCTGTGCGTGAAACAGCTGAGTGTTGATTCTGTGCGTGTTTTTTTATGTAGTCTGGTTTTATTGTAAAAGGTGTGGACAGTCTGATCCAAAAACAAAAAAATGGTTAAAACTCTCAGCAGGTCAGGCAGCAGCTGTGGAGGGAGGAACAAAGTCAGTGTTTGAGGGCGATGACCCTCCATCAGAATTTGCATAGTGGTTGGCGTGACGCCATGACAGCTTCGGGCGTCGGAGTTCAGATTTCAGCGCCGTCTGTAAGGAGTTTGTACGTTCTGCCCCGTGTCTACGGGGGTTTCCTCTGGATGCTCTGGTTTCCACCCACACTATAAAGATTTATAGATTAGCAGATCAATTGGTCATTGTAAATTATCCTGTGATTAAGTAGGTGAGTTTCTGAGTGGCCCAGCTCACTGGGCCGGAAGGGCCTGTTCCAGAATGTATGTCTCTGAGTAAATTAAATAAAATAAACAGAACTGGGGAGGAGAGAGCATCCGAGCAAGCGTGTGTATGACAGAGAGGAGAGAGGGAGAGAACAAATTAGTACTAATTAGTGGAGCTGTTCTAGTAGGAATGGGCAGAACAAAGAGAATTCCGATGACAGGGTGGGGCCAAGGTTGCTGTGAGGTTAGGTTGTCAGAGAGTGATAAAATTCTACACAATAGACGTCCATCGGACACACAGGTGGGGCTGAGAATAGAAAATAGGCAAGGTGAATTTCATTGTTAAGGTCAAGTCTCTAATTGCTACTTAAATTGGTTTATTATTATCCCGTGTGTAGCAAGATGCGTTGCTTTGCATGCCGGTACAGATCGGAAAATCAATGTAGTATAAGAGCGGAATGAAGTGTTACAATGACAGTGGGAACGGACGATAAGGTGCAAGAGGTAGATATTGAAGTAAAAGGTTCTTCACTCGGAGGGTGCCGCGACTGTGGAACGAGTTGCCAGTGTAAGCGGCGGAGGAGGGTTCGATTGCAGTATTTAACAGAAGTCTGGTTAAGTTCATGGATGGGAGGGGTATGGTCCAGCTGCTGGTCAATGGAACTGGGTTCAGCATGGACTAGATGGACCGAACCGCCTGTTTCTGCGCTGTAATGGTCTATGACTATATTCAATGGACATTTTTTTAAGTACCTCCTGTAACGTGGTTCGTAGTCTTCTGCTGTAGCCCATCCGCTTCTGGAGATGCTTTTCTGCAAACCACTGTTGTAACTCGTGGTTACTGCTGCCTGCTTGAATCAGTCTGGTCATTTTCCTCCGACCTCTCTCATTAACCACAGAGCAGCCACTCACTGGGTTTGTTGTTGTTTTTTGCGCCACTCTATGTAAATCCTAGAGAACGTTGTCTGTGAAAATCCCTGGAGATCAGCAGTTTCTGAGATACTCCACACCGTCTGGCACCAGCAACCCTTGCACAGTCAAAGTCACTTTGGTCACATTTATTCCCCATTCTGATATTTGATCTGAGCAATAACTGAACCTCTTAACCAGGTCTTCATGTTTTTATGCATTGAGTTGCTGTTAGATGATTGGCCGATTAGCTTATTACAGGTGTACTTAATAAAGTGCCAATGAGTGTATGTGACCATAATAAGCCAACTAATCAATTTTTGGTTCAATGTTCTCTTTGTTTTTTGCATCCCACCCTCACCGCATCTCTGTCCCGTCACCAAAGCCTGCAGGCGGAAAGGACATGAACAGACCAAAGACGATCACCATCGCTTGCCCAAGAAGCACCGGCTGGTCTTCACCGATGTCCAGCGGCGGACCCTGCTCGCTATCTTCAGGGAGAATCCTCGCCCCAACAGGGAGCTCCAGGCCAGCATCGCCCGGCAGCTCGGACTGGAGCTCTCCACCGTCGCCAACTTCTTCATGAACTCTCGACGCCGCAGCCTGGACAGGTGGCTGGAGGAGGATGCCCAGGTTTCCTCTGGTACCCCTCACTCGTGAGACTCAGGGTGGTGGGCCTTGGGGATGCGGGGTGGGCGGGGGGATGAGGAGGAAATGACAATCAGGAAACAAGCCAAAGATATCCAAACCCCTAACATGCATTCCAGCTCTCACCCAAAATTCCAAACCTTTTTCTGCTGGGTGGGTAGCACGGGGGACCTCTTGATGACGGAAAGAGAGTTTGACCTGTCACAAGCGGCTGGAAGAAATATCGATCTATATTCTCTGAAATTTAGGAGAATAGGGGGTGACTTTATTGAACCATATAAGATCCTAAAAATATGGAGATGGTTCCACCAGTGGGAGAATCTCCAACAAGTGGTCAGAGTTACAAGATTAGAAGAGGATTTAATTGAGACTTGTAGCAATTTTATCGTGCAAGAGGGTGATGAATCTGTGCCCAAGTCATTGACACAGGTTGCTGTGGAGGCCAAGTCATTGGGTATGTTTGAAGTGGAGATTGATAGGTTCTTGATTAGTCAGGGTGTCAAATGTTACGGGGAAAAGGCAGGAGAATAGGGCTGAGAGGGATAATAATTTAGCCATGATGGAATGGCGGAGCAGACTCGATGGGCCAAATGGCCTAATTCTTCTCCTGTGGTCCAGCGGGGAATTTCAGGAGGTTTTTTGGAGGAAGGTTCATTGAAAAGGAGGGAGATACGTTGTTGGAAGATCAGGAGGAGGGGGGAGGATTGAGGGCTCTGGGCACTGGGACAGAAGATAGAGGTATAAAAATTATCATAGAGGCGTACGAAATATTGAGGATATAGATAGCGTAAATGAAAAGGACTTTCCCATTGAGGTTGGGTGAGAATTGAAATAGAGGGTGAAAGGTAAAATATTTAAAGGGAACCTGAGGGGGATCTTCTTCCCTCAGAGGGTGATGAGAGTGTGGAATGACCTGCCAGCGGAAATGGTGGATGTGGGTTTGATTGTAACACTTAAGGGAAGCTTGGAGAAGTACATGGATGGGAAGGATAGGGAGGGTCATAGCGGGTCGATGGGACTAGGAAGAATAACAATTCGGCACAGACTAGATGGGCCGAAGGGCCTGTTTCTGTGCTGTAGTGACCGAAGACTCTATGATTCAGATCAGCGCTAATCATGTCTCCCGCTCCCGGTGTCTGGTATCCCAGTGATGTAAACCAATGTCTTCACAGTCTTTTTCCCAGGGTAGGGGTGGCTAAAACTAGAGCGCATAGACGAAAGATTTAAAGGGGACCTGAGGGCAGGTTGTGCACACAGAGGGTGGTGGGAGGTGGAACGAGCTGCCCGCGGAGGTGGTAGAGCCGGCTACGGTAACAATATAGGCACATATCTGGATAGGAAAGGTGTGGAGGGATACGGGCCAATCGCGGGCAAATGGGACTTGCTCGGGTAGGCACGGCCAAGCCGCATAGCTGCCGACTGGCCAGAAAGCAAGGAGAAGTACCATTGAGTGTGGTATGTGCAAAGGGGGCGGAAAGCTTTGTGATCTCACAGGACCTTAGAACGTCCCGCCGGGGTACACCAGAGACACAAGAGGGTGTAGGTGTAGGTGCTGGAATCACGCGAGGTGCCGGAGGAACTGAGCGGGTCGAGCAGCGGGTCTATGGGAGGAAAATTGACTGACTGAAAGAGTAGAGGAGAGAAAGCCGATACAAAGAGGCGAATAAGGAGGGGTGCGGGAGGTGCTGCGTAACAGATGAATTCAGGCGAGGAGGGGCCTGTCGGATAAGTGGCCTCACGTGGGGGAGAGAAGGGTGGAGGTGTGGGGACTGAGGGTTTGGAGATAATTGAATCCGATAAGAAGGCCAGGTGATTGGGCGACACGGTAGGGAAGCTCGGGCGTCGGGGTTCAATCCGGCGGCAAGTCTGTGCCTTCCTCCCCGTGCGCACGTGGGTTTTCTTCGGGTGCTCGCAGAGTCCAAAGACGCACCGGTTAGATGGTTAATTGGTCATTGTAAATTCTCCCGTGATGAGGCTGGGGTCAAACCGGAGGATTGCTGGGCAGCGTGGCCCGAAGAAACGGAAGGGTCTGTTCCGCTCCCTATCTCGAAATAAACACGCAATAAGTTAGTCCTGACGAAGGGTCTCGGCCCGAAATGTCGATTGTACCTCTTCCTCGAGATACTGCCTGGCCTGCTGCGTTCACCAGCAACTTTGATGTGTGTGGGTTGAATTTCCAGCATCTGCAGAATTCCTCGTGTATAAGTGAGAGATGGCGGGGCCTCTGGTCTGGAGACTGACAGCTCTGGGAATCTCTGAAATTCTCTGTCCCAGGAAGGTTGTGGAGGGTATATCACGGGGGGGGGGGTTAAAGAGGGGGATAGGGGAGGAGAGGGAACGACCGAAGCGGGAGGGGTCTTCGATTATGCTGCCCGTCTTACTGAGGAAGCAGGAAGTGTAGAGAGAGCAGAATCCTAATGAAGGGTCTCGACCCGAATGCATATTCGTCCCCATAGATGCAGCCAGACCTGTTCCGCCGGCACCTTGTGTCTGTTTGGGTGGACAAGCCCATGGAGAGGAGGCTGGTTCCTGGGATGAGAATCACAGACCTTGGGAGATCAGTGTGATCGGGAGTTGGCGCAAAAAGGGGGTAGAGGCCTGGAGTATACCGGCCACGGTTGTGTCGAATTGCGTAGGCAGGCTTATGGGGCCGAATGACCTACTTCTACCCTCTTGCGAGTTGGACTCCTGGGGCCGCTGTCTACTCTCCGCAGAATTTCCCTCCATTACCGTTGCCGGATAGAGTGGAACTCCGATCATCTGGGTCCCTATTCCCACTGTATTCAGTGATTACAGCATCACGTCATTACAATACCGCAGTACAGTATTCCACCAGTCAACGGCTTCAAGGCAGAACACAGTCACCTCTCCCAGGGTCGCACTCAATTGGCTATGGTGCCCACCACTCCGGGAAATCCCCCATTGTACCCGTGGACACCACAATGGAAACCAGATTCTACCTACTCCATCTATTCCCCCCTCATAATTTTGTAAACTGTTAATAAACGTGTTAATAGTCATAGTCATACTTTATCGATCCTGGAGGAAATTGGTTTTCGTTACAGTTGCACCATAAATAATAATTAGTAATAAAACCATAAATAATTAAATAGTAATATGTAAATTATGCCAGGAAATAAGTCCAGGACCAGCCTATTGGCTCAGGGTGTCTGACCCTCCAAGGGAGGAGTTGTAAAGCTTGATGGCCACAGGCAGGAATGACTTCCTATGACGCTCTGTGCTGCATCTCAGTGGAATGAGTCTCTGGCTGAATGTACTCCTGTGCCCAACCAGTCCATTATGTAGTGGATGGGAGACATTGTCCAAGATGGCATGCAACTTGGACAGCATCCTCTTTTCAGACACCACCATCAGAGAGTCCAGTTCCATCCCCACAACATCACTGGCCTTACGAATGGGTTTGTTGATTCTGTTGGTGTCTGCTACCCTCAGTCTGCTGCCCCAGCACACAACAGCAAACATGATAGCACTGGCCACCACAGACTCGGAGAACATCCTCAGCGTCGTCCGGCAGATGTTAAAGGACCTCAGTCTCCTCAGGAAATAGAGACGGCTCTGACCCTTCTTGTAGACAGCCTCAGTGTTCTTTGACCAGTCCAGTTTATTGACAATAACTGGAACCTTCGTACCACGTGCTCCTTCTCCGGGGAGACCCGGGCACGGATGTAACCGCGGAAGAGAGGCAGGCATTCGGTTCGGGAGTGGCCACTTCGGCCGGACTCAGGAACAAACCCGTCAGGCATCCCCTGACCGACCCACCTCCGCCTCGTCCACGCACCAGGTGACCGTAGGTCGGGACCGTGAAGCCGAAGTGCGGCCAAAAATCGCAGCTCCTTCAAATAATCCAGGCCCTTGGTAGCGCTAGAGGATTAGTGTCACGCCTAATGACGCCCAAACATCATTTAATTTTGTCCTGGTGAAGGGTCTCGACCTGAAACATTCGGCTGTTTATTGCTCTCCATCGATGCTGCCTGTCCTACTGAGTTCCTGCAGCATCTTCAGAATCTCCTGTGCGTATAATGTTATTTTACTTTTCCTTGTACGTGATATCGTGGTTTAATACATTATGGTTACACGTCGTTGGATAAACTACATTTGCTGAAGAAGTCGTCAGGCACGCTTGCCTTTGTGAGTTGAGGCACCGATGTTCAAGCGTCAGGAAGTTACGGTGCCGCTTTTTAAAACTCCGGTTATGCCAGATTACATTCAATTCCGGTCGCTCTCCGTTATAGGAAGGGTGTGGGAGGTTCAGAGAGGGTCACCAAGACGCTGCCTGGATTAGAGGCTATGAGCTATAAGGACAGGTTGGACAAATTTGGGTTGTTTTCCGATAGGCGGCCGATATTTTTTTTCCCCAGGGTCGGAATGTCTAATACCAGAGGGCGAGAGCTTGCGTTCAAGTTTAAAGGAGACGGGAGGGACATGTCTTTACCCAGCGAGTGGTCGGTGGAGGCAGATGCGACAGAAGCGTTAAAGAGGCTCTTAGAGAGCGGCGTGTGGACCATGTGCAGGCGGGAAGGGATTAGGTGTCGCTAGTTTAATTCGGAACGGCATCGTGGACCGAAGGGCCAGTCCCTGTGTTCTGTGTTCTGTAATCCCTGCGAGTTAAACTGGAGCCGGGAATAAACAAACGCTGGATGCCGGCTGCGGCTCGAAATATTCCCAAATTCCCGATTCTTGGAATTCCGAATCCCAACCTCGATTCCAACTGCGTAACTGACCCACAGTCGGGGCACCGGTTCACACCCTGGACCCGTCAGAATCATAAAGCACGGCAACAGGCCGGATTATCTGAGGCTTGTTGAATGTCAAATCCATTTGTACTGGCTACTTAATCCAGGCAGCCAGAGATGCAATATTGCGGTTCACTGCTGAAGCAAATGTGCCTAACTTTTATGTGGAAGGGACTGTTTTTTGTTATTGGAATACGAATATAGCCCATATCCCGCTAAATCTTTCCTATCCGTATACCTGCCCATATCCCGCTAAACTTTTCCTCTCCGTGTACCTGTCCGTATCCCTCTAAACTTTTCCTATCCATGTACCTGTCCGTATCCCTCTAAACCTTTCCTATCCGTGTACCTGTCCATATCCCTCTGAACCTTTCCTATCCGTGTACCTGTCCATATCCCTCTGAACCTTTCCTATCCGTGTACCTGTCCGTATCCCTCTAAACCTTTCCTATCCGTGTACCTGTCTGTATCCCTCTAAACCTTTCCTATCCGTGTACCTGTCCGTATCCCTCTAAACCTTTCCTATCCGTGTACCTGTCCATATCCCTCTGAACCTTTCCTATCCGTGTACCTGTCCGTATCCCTCTAAACCTTTCCTATCCGTGTACCTGTCCGTATCTCTCTAAACCTTTCCTATCCGTGTACCTGTCCATATCCCTCTGAACCTTTCCTATCCGTCTACCTGTCCAGGTATATTTTAATGTTATTATTGTACCTGCCTCAACTACTTCCTCGTTCCATATACCCAGCACCCTCGGATCCTTTGTAGATTTCTCCCCTCTTACCTTAAACCTATGCCCTCTAGTTATTGATTTGCTTTCCCTGTGCATTCGCCCAGCCTGTGCCCCTTGTGATCGATATCCCGATAGTTTAGCACTCAGTCTACCAAGCCCCAAAGGAATTGGAATTGGGAATCTTAGCTGAGCTGGTAATATCGGTAGGCATGGATCAGTTGATATCTAAGGCCTGTTTCGACGCTGAACTATTCTATAACCTGCTCAATCACGGGCAAGTCATTGTCTACATTTAACGCAGAGGTTGATAGGTTCTTGATTAATACGAGCGTCGAAGCTTAGTGGATTGAGAGGGAAAATAAATCATCCATGATTGAATGACGAGGCAAACTCGATGGGCCGAATAGCCTAATTCTGCCCTTTAGCTTTCTGAATTGATGGTAGTTTTACTCAAGCTTTCGAGCCCCGGTAACGTCCTCATAAATACCCTCTGCACACTTTCCGGCGAACCAAAAATGGAGTGCGGGAGCGGCCTCACCAGCGTTTTGTACAGCTGCGCCATAACGGTCCTACTCCTACACTCAACGCCCTGACTGATGAAGCCCAGTGCGACCTTGCACCGTCCTGAAGCTCTCCGCTTCTGGGCGAGGTACTTCTGAACCCTTCGCCTTTTAGAGGAATCGATCGTGTGGATAGCCAGTGACATTTTCCCAGGGGTGGAAATGGCTAGTATGATGGGGCAGGCATACTTTTATCATGATTAGAGGGTGGCATACGGGAATATCAGAGGTAAGTTTTTTCACAGAGAGTGGTGGGTGTGTGGAACGCGCTGCCAGGGGTGGTGGCAGAAACAGATATATTAGGGGCATTTAAGGAACTCTTCTGAATGATAGAACAATGGGAGAGGGAGGGTTTAGATTGAATGTGGAGTAGGTTGAAAGGTCATGGGCCGAAGAGCCTGTACCGTGCTGTAATGCTCTTTGTTCTGTTGGTACCACCGCCTTCTTGCTTTTAGTTCGGTCTTCGAAGGGGAAGTGAGTGGTTTGGTTGCCGTGACACCATTGTGTGCGCTCGCTCCCGCGGAGGTTCCAAGGGTCCAAGTGGAAAGCTGCCAGGCGAGATTACACACCTCCGCTCCCTTCCTGCTGCCTCGTTGTGGGAGGAACCCGTGCCAGTTCATGGGCAGGTGTCAGCGCTACCTGCCAAGGGACCGCGGGGCTGCGGGGAGATCTGGGCTTCCTGGTAAATAATTTGCAAAAGGGATCAAGTGCCGTGAGCACTGTAGGAAAGCTAGCAAAACGTGGGCTGTTCCGCCGAGGTGGCAACTTGAACACAAAAAAACAGTTTGTGCTTCGTCAGAACCTGAATCAGGTTTATCACCACTGTCGTGAAATTGTTGTTCTCAGACAGCAATACGGTTCAAGACTTTAAAAATACTATAAGTTACAAAAACAACTGAATGGTGTAAAAGAAGGATAGTGAGGTGGTGTTCATGGGTTCGTGGACCGGTCAGAAATCTGATGGCGGAGGGGAAGACTGTTTCAAAAACGTTGAGTGTGGATCTTCAGGCTCCTGTACCTCCCCCCGCCCCCCCCCCGATATTTTTAAAGTATGATTTAGTAACGTTTTAATACCATTTGCAACATTCACAATCCAGTATTTGCAGAACACACGTCAAATGAAAACCTTGCCATCTTTCTCCAGGGCGCACCTCGGTCCCTGTGTGGGGTGCCCCGGTACTGGGAGACACTGCGTCTCTTGGCGGTACTTGAGCACGGATGTGAGTTTGGAAGAGAGGCGGGGAGTCTGTTCAGGAGGCACCAGGGGCATCCCTCTTCCCCCGACCTGTGAATGAACAGCGGACCAACGAGGAAGTCCCCTAACCCAATCGACCACCCTCTCCGCTCTGGGTGCCCGAAGAACGGGAGTGTACTGCTGAGGTGCGGGCAGAATTTGAGGAGCAGGTACTCACAGAGGGGGCGGCAACTCCTCACACTCCACGTATACCAGGCTGTCTCCAGGAATACAGGTTATGTACAAGCAGAAGAATATAGACCAGTTCAACACGGGCCCTTCGGCCCACGGTGTCGTGCCGACCTTTCAACCTGATCCACAATCAATCAAACTAACCGTTCCCTCCCACAGAGTCCTCCAGCGTTCTACATCCATGTGCCGATCTAAGAGACTCTTAAATGTCCCTACCGCATCAGCCTCTACCACCAATCCCAGCAGAATGTTCCATGTACCCACCACGCTCTGTGTAAAGAGCCCAACTCTAACATCATCCCCAAAATGTCCTCCATTCATCTTAAAAGTATGCCCTCTGTTAATGGCCATTGTCGCCTTGGATCTCAATCTATGCCTCTTATCATCTTAAACACCTCTATCAAGTCATCTCTCATCCTCCATTCCTCCAAAGATGGAAAAACAGCCCAAAGATAGAAACCTATTTTAATAAGATGTTCTCTAATCCAGGCAGCATCATCCTCTGCACTCTCTCTAAAGTGTCCACATACGCCACACCATATGCCTTCTTAACTACCCTATCAAGTTGTGTGGCAACCCTTGAGGGATTGATGGATTTGGACCTCTTTTCCAGGGGTTCCCAAACTGAGATCCACGGACCCCATTCTTGAAGGCACTGGTGAGACGGAATCTGGGGTAATGTGATCACTACTGGTCTCCTCAAGGATGTACGTCAGAGGTAGTCCAGTCAACATGATCTCCTGTCTGCTGAGATGTCTGATACTTGAGCCAGTTATGGTTAGCGTCACAGCCCAGCCCTATCTCATTCTGTGCCCTTGTCAATCCCAACACTCTTGACAGTTTACCAATGAGATTACACTGGTTTCTCCCTCTCTCTATCTGTCATGTTGTGGTAGTTGGAACGCAGTGTTTGTTGACAGGTAGCATGGTATAGGCTGCCTAGTAACCCCCAATTTAATCGTAACCTAATCACGGGACAATTTACAATGACCAATTAACCTACCAAATGGTATGTCTTTGGACTGTGGGAGAAAACCAGAGCACACGGAGGAAACCCACGCGGTCACAGGGAGAACGTACAAACTCCTTGCAGCTAGCCGCGGGAGTTGAACTCCAGTTGCTGGAGCTGTAAAGTATTGTGTAACCACTACATTACTGTGCCTCAGGACCTTGTTGCATTGGAATGGATTACAGAGACTGCAAATCCATAACATAGATACTGTCTAGCATGTCTTGCTGCGTGTGAGAGGCAAACTGGTCAAGGTTTCAGATTTGAAACGTTGGCCTCTTCTGTCCTAATGCACATCTCCTACCTCCCCTTTCAGCAGGGATCATTCCCTCTACAACGCAGTCCTCCACTTTCTGTTGCAACTGAGCGTTGCCCATCTCTCCGTACTTTTCCATGCGACTGCAGGAGATGCAACGCCTTGTTCCTTCCAACCATCCAGGGACCCAGTCTTTTCAAGTAGACCAGCCATTCACTTGCACTTTTTCAATATACTGTTTGTCCTACAAAGGGAAAATTCAACACCAAAGATATTTTATTCTCTGGGAGATATGTGAGGGTCTAGAACAGATCTTGACAAGTGTGTGAGTGTGTATGTTTGTTTAAAATCTACTTTTGCCAGATTTAATCCTAGTATAACTTGATTTGTTTGTGACCATGCTGAAGGAAAAAAATGAACAATAAATATGATTTAAGATTCAAGTCCAGTTGTGTTCTTTTATGTACTTTCAAGTCAGGTTGAGTTTCAAAGTTCAAAGTAAATGTATTATTGAAGTACATATATGCCACCATATATTACCCTGTGATTCATTTTCTTGTGGGCATTCACAGTAAATGCACAGCTTTTATAGATATGTGAAAAGAAAAAGATTGGTTAAGACAAATGTAGGTCCCCTACAGACAGAAACAGGTGAATTGATTATGGGGAGCAAGGACATAGCAGACCAATTGAATAATTACATTGGTTCTGTCTTCACTAAGGAGGACATAAATAATCTTCCGGAAATAGTAGGGGACAGAGGGTCCAGTGAGATGGAGGAACTGAGGGAAATACATGTTAGTAGGGAAGTGGTGTTAGGTAAATTGAAGGTATTAAAGGCAGATAAATCCCCAGGGCCAGATGGTCTGCATCCCAGAGTGCTTAAGGAAGTAGCCCAAGAAATAGTGGATTCATTAGTGATAATTTTTCAAAACTCGTTAGATTCTGGACTAGTTCCTGAGGATTGGAGGGTGGCTAATGTAACCCCACTTTTTAAAAAAGGAGGGAGAGAGAAACCAGGGAATTATAGACCGGTTAGCCTAACGTCGGTGGTGGGGAAACTGCTAGAGTCAGTTATCAAAGATGTGATAACAGCACATTTGGAAAGTAGTGAAATCATCGGACAAAGTCAACATGGATTTGTGAAAGGAAAATCATGTCTGACGAATCTCATAGAATTTTTTGAGGATGTAACTAGTAGAGTGGATAGGGGAGAACCAGTGGATGTGGTATATTTGGATTTTCAAAAGGCTTTTGACAAGGTCCTACACAGGAGATTAGTGTGCAAACTTAAAGCACACGGTATTGGGGGTAAGGTATTGATGTGGATAGAGATTTGGTAGCAGACAGGAAGCAAAGAGTGGGAATAAACGGGACCTTTTCAGAATGGCAGGCAGTGACTAGTGGGGTACCGCAAGGCTCAGTGCTGGGACCCCAGTTGTTTACAATATATATTAATGACTTGGATGAGGGAATTAAATGCAGCATCTCCAAGTTTGTGGATGACATGAAGCTGGGCGGCAGTGTTAGCTGTGAGGAGGATGCAGGGTGACTTGGATAGGTTAGGTGAGTGGGCAAATTCATGGCAGATGAAACTTAATGTGGATAAATGTGAAGTTATCCACTTTGGTGGCAAAAACAGGAAAACAGATTATTATCTGACTGGTGGCCGATTAGGAAAAGGGGAGGTGCAACGAGACTTGGGTGTCATTATACACCAGTCATTGAAAGTGGGCATACAGCTACAGTAGGCGGTGAAAAAGGCGAATGGTATGCTGGCATTTATAGCAAGAGGATTCGAGTACAGGAGCAGGGAGGTACTACTGCAGTTGTACAAGGCCTTGGTGAGACCACACCTGGAGTATTGTGTGCAGTTTTGGTCCCCTAATCTGAGGAAAGACATCCTTGCCATAGAAGGAGTACAAAGAAGGTTCACCAGATTGATTCCTGGGATGGCAGGACTTTCATATGATGAAAGACTGGATGAACTAGGCTTATACTCGTTGGAATTTAGAAGATTGAGGGGGGATCTGATTGAAACATATGAAATCCTAAAGGGATTGGACAGGCTAGATGCAGGAAGATTGTTCCCGAGGTTGGTGAAGTCCAGAAAGAGGGGTCACAGTTTGAGGATAAAGGGGAAGCCTTTTAGGACCAAGATTAGGAAAAACTTCTTCACACAGAGAGTGGTGAATCTGTGGAATTCTCTGCCACAGGAAACAGTTGAGGCCAGTTCATTGGCTATATTTAAGAGGGAGTTAGATATGGCCCTTGTGGCTAAAGGGATCAGGGGGTTTGGAGGGAAGGCTGGTGCAGGGTTCTGAGTTGGATGATCAGCCATGATCATACTGAATGGCGGTGCAGGCTCGAAGGGCCGAATGGCCTACTCCTGCACCTATTTTCTATGTTTCTATGTAACACAATAGAATCAATTAAAAGCTGCACACAGCAATCATTGTGTAAAAGACAGCAACCTGTGCAAATCCAAACAATTTATAATAATAAATAAGCAATAAATATCAAGAATGTGAGTTGTAGAGTCCTTAAAAGATAGTTGATAGGTTGTGGAATCAGTTCAGTGTTGGGGTGAGTGAAGTTATCCCCGCTGGTTCAAGATCCTGATGGCTAGGGGTAACAACTGTTCCTGAACCTGGTGTATGACACGTGTGCCTTCTTCCTGATGGCAGCCGTGAGAAGAGAGCATGGCCTGTGTGGTGGGGGTCCCTGACGATGGATGCTCCTTTTCTTGTGACAACGCTCCAGGTAGATGTGCTCAATGGTGGAGAGGGCTTTACCCGTGATGGACTGGGTCCTATCCACTACTTTTTGTAGGCTTTTCCATTCGGGGCATTGGTGGTTCCATACCGGGCCGTCAGTACAGGTACAATGAAAAATTGGCTTGTACAAGACAGTGGAAGAAAACTTGCAAAACATTAATGCAAGCACACACATGGCAACATGGAAAGGTGTTGGTGGAACTCAACGGTCAGGCAACATAAGACATAGGAACAGATTTAAGTAATTTGGCCCATCAAGTCTACTCCACTAATGGCTGATTTATTATCTCTCTCAACTCTATTCTCCTGCTTTCTCTCCATAATAGACAATAGACAATAGGTGCAGGAGTAGGCCATTCAGCCCTTCGAGCCAGCACCGCCATTCACTGTGATCATGGCTGATCATCCACAATCAGTATCCAGTTCCTGCCTTATCCCCATAACCTTTGACTCCACTAGCTTTAAGAGCTCTGTCTAACTCTTTCTTGAAAACCTTTCTCCACAGCCTTCTGAGGCAGAGCATTCCACAGATTCACAACTCTCTGGGTGAAAAAGTTTTTCCTCAACTCCATTCTAAATGGCCTACCCCTTATTTTTAAACTATGGCCTCTGGTTCTGGACTCCCCCAACATTGGGAACGTGTTTCCTGCCTCTGACGTGTCCAATCCCTTAATAATCTTATATGTTTCAATCAGATCCCCTCTCATCCTTCCAAATTCCAGTGTATACAAGCCCAGTCACTCCAATCTTTCAACATATGACAGTCCTGCCATCCCTGGGAATTAACCTTGTGAACCTCCGCTGCACTCCCTCAATAGCAAGAATGTCCTTCCTCAAATTCGGAGATCAAAACTGCACACAATACTCCAGGTGTGGTCTCACCAGGGCCTTGAACAACTGCAGAAGGACCTCTTTGCTCCTATACTCAATTCCCCTTGTTATGAAGGCCAATATGCCATTAGCTTTCTTCACTGCCTACTGTACCTACTTTCAGTGACTGATGAACAAGGACACCTAGATCCCGTTGTACTTTGACATCCTTACTAATCAAGAGCCCAACATTGTCGACTTTAAATATACCCAATGATTTGGTAATGAATTCCACAGATTCACTACCACCTAGTTAATGAAATTCATCTTTCATCTCTGTTCTGAGACTGTGCTCTATGGTCCTAGACTCTCCCATTATTGGAAACACCCTCTCCACATCCACTCTATCCTTTCAATATTTGGTAGGTTTCAATAAGATCCAATATTCTTCTAAACTCCAGTGAGTACAGCCCAGAGTCATTGAACACGCTTCATAGGCTAACTCTTTCATTTCCAAGATCATCTTGTCAATGACCTCTGGACCATCTCCAATGCAAGTAATGAGACCTGGGTGTCATTATACATCAGTCATTGAAAGTAGGCATGCAGGTACAGCAGGCAGTGAAAAAGATGAATGGTATGCTGGCATTCATAGCAAGAGGATTCGAGTACAGGGGCAGGGGGGTACTACTGCAGTTGTACAAGGTCTTGGTGAGACCACACCTGGAGTATTGTTGCAGTTTTGGTCCGCTAACCTGAGGAAAGACATTCTTGCCATAGAGGGAGTACAAAGAAGGTTCACCAGATTGATTCCTGGGATGGCAGGACTGTCATATGATGAAAGACTGGATCGACTAGGCTTATACTCGTTGGAATTTAGAAGATTGAGGGGGGGATCTGATTGAAACGTATAAAATCCTAAAGGGATTGGACAAGCTCGATGCAGGAAGATTGTTCCCGATGTTGGGGAAGTCCAGAACGAGGGGTCACAGTTTGAGGATAAAGCGGAAGCCTTTTAGGACCGAGATGAGGAAAAGCTTCTTCACACAGAGAGTGGTGAATCTGTGGAATTCTCTGCCGCAGGAAACAGTTGAGGCCAGTTCATTGGCTATATTTAGGAGGGAGTTAGATATGGCCCTTGTGGTTAAAGGGATCAGGGGGTATGGAGGGAAGGCAGGTACAGGGTTCTGAGTTGGATGATCAGCCATGATCATACTGAATGGCGGTGCAGGCTCGAAGGGCCGAATGGCCTACTCCTGCACCTATTTTCTATGTTTCTATGTTTCTAAGTCCGCATGCTTTTATGGATTGAGTTGATGCCACAAGGTTGGCTGATTAAATATTTGCATTAATGAGCAGGTGTACAGGTCCACCTAATAAAGTGGCCATTGATAATAAACATGATTGAACTGAACGTGAATGTATCTGGGGAAAGCAGAACTGATGTTGCTGTGCCATTACAGTTCCCTGCCTCTCTCTCGTTCTCCACTCGCTTCGTCCTATACCCCAAGCCCCTCAGATCTCAAGCTGGTTCCAAAGGAATGATTCCCAAACAATGAGTCATGGGCACAAATCAGACCATTTGTAGAAGCATTTACCATACCAGTTATGACAGCAAACCCTCCCCACCACTGTCAACAGCTAACGGGGGCTCAAGAAGTCAACATCTCTCATCAAGGACCCCACTACCCTGGCTATGCCCTCTTCTTGCTGGAGGAGCTCAGCGAGTCAGGTGACATCTGTGGAGACAGAGCGAAAGTCAAGTTCTCAGCTCAAGACCCTGTAACAGGACTGATAGTGGAGAGGGGAGATATGCAGCAGAAAGAGTGGGGGTGGAGGAAGTAGCGAGACAGGGGCCATAGGGTGATACATGGATCCAGGAGAAGCGAAGGATAATGAGCAGCTGGGACAAGGTGAGGTGGAGGGAGTGGAGGTGGGCAGGGGCGGAATGGGAAAGTGGAGATAAGCAGGAGCATAGCAGGGCTACCAGACCTGGATTCTTGATAAGCAAGGGAGGTAATACTGGGAACCACAGGAATCAAAATCAGGTTTATTATCATGTCTTACATGCTGTGAAATTTGTTGTTTTATGGGATCAGTTTAGTACAACTACATAAAATTACTATAAATTACAAGGAAAATCATAGTGCAGGATAATGGAATACCAAAGGAATTCCATGGACTGTTCAGAAATCTGGTGGCAGAGGTAAAAAGCTGCTCTAAAACATTGAATGTGGGTCTTCAGGCTCCCTCATGGCAGTAACGAGAAGACAGCATGTCCTGGATGGTGCAGGTTCTTACTGATGGATGACGCCTTCTTCAGATATCTCCTCTTAAAGACTTCTTTGAAGGTGGTGTGGGTTCTGCCCCTGGTGGTGTGGGTTCTGCCCCTGGTGGTGTGGGTTCTGCCCATGGTGGTGTGGGTTCTGCCCGTGGTGGTGTGGGTTCTGCCCGTGGTGGTGAGGGTTCTGCCCCTGGTGGTGTGGGTTCTGCCCCTGGTGGTGTGGGTTCTGCCCGTGGTGGTGTGGGTTCTGCCCCTGGTGGTGTGGGTTCTGCCCGTGGTGGTGAGGGTTCTGCCCGTGGTGGTGAGGGTTCTGCCCCTGGTGGTGTGGGTGGTGAGGGTTCTGCCCGTGGTGGTGTGGGTTCTGCCCGTGGTGGTGAGGGTTCTGCCCCTGGTGGTGTGGGTTCTGCCCATGGTGGTGTGGGTTCTGCCCGTGGTGGTGTGGGTTCTGCCCTGGTGGTGTGGGTTCTGCCCGTGGTGGTGTGGGTTCTGCCCATGGTGGTGAGGGTTCTGCCCGTGGTGGTGTGGGTTCTGCCCCTGGTGGTGTGGGTTCTGCCCATGGTGGTGTGGGTTCTGCCCCTGGTGGTGTGGGTTCTGCCCATGGTGGTGTGGGTTCTGCCCGTGGTGGTGTGGGTTCTGCCCCTGGTGGTGAGGGTTCTGCCCGTGGTGGTGTGGGTTCTGCCCGTGGTGGTGAGGGTTCTGCCCCTGGTGGTGAGGGTTCTGCCCGTGGTGGTGTGGGTTCTGCCCGTGGTGGTGAGGGTTCTGCCCGTGGTGGTGTGGGTTCTGCCCCTGGTGGTGTGGGTTCTGCCCGTGGTGGTGTGGGTTCTGCCCGTGGTGGTGAGGGTTCTGCCCCTGGTGGTGTGGGTTCTGCCCATGGTGGTGTGGGTTCTGCCCGTGGTGGTGTGGGTTCTGCCCCTGGTGGTGTGGGTTCTGCCCGTGGTGGTGTGGGTTCTGCCCATGGTGGTGTGGGTTCTGCCCGTGGTGGTGTGGGTTCTGCCCCTGGTGGTGTGGGTTCTGCCCGTGGTGGTGTGGGTTCTGCCCATGGTGGTGTGGGTTCTGCCCGTGGTGGTGAGGGTTCTGCCTATGGTGGAGCTGGTTAAGCCTACAGCCCTCTACAGCCTCTTGTGATTTTATGTGTTGGAGGCTCCATTCCAGGGGGTGATGTAACCAGTTATAATGGATTAAAGAACATGTCTTATACAGGAAAGTTGAGTGAACTAGAGCTTTTCTTTGGAGCGAGGCAGAGAGAAAGGTGACTTGATAGATCTGTCTCATCACACACTTCCGGAGTTAAACACAGAGTGAAACTCCCTCTACACTGTCCCATCACACACGCCCGGGGTCAGACACAGAGTGAAGCTCCCTCTACACTGTCCCATCACACACGCCCGGGGTCAGACACAGAGTGAAGCTCCCTCTACACTGTCACATCACACACTCCCGGGGTCAGACAGAGTGAAACTCCCTCTACACCGTCCCATCACACACGCCCGGGGTCAGACACAGAGTGAAGCTCCCTCTACACTGTCCCATCACACACTCCCGGGGTCAGACACAGAGTGAACTCCCTCTACACCGTCCCATCACACACTCCCGGGGTCAGACACAGAGTGAAACTCCCTCTACACCGTCCCATCACACACTCCCGGGGTCAGACACAGAGTGAAATTCCCTCTACACTGTCCCATTACACACTCCCGGGGTCAGACACAGAGTGAACTCCCTCTACACCGTCCCATCACACACTCCCGGGGTCAGACACAGAGTGAAACTCCCTCTACACCGTCCCATCACACACTCCCGGGGTCAGACACAGAAACTCCCTCTACACTGTCCCATCACACACTCCCGGGGTCAGACACAGAGTGAAGCTCCCTCTACACCGTCCCATCACACACTCCCGGGGTCAGACACAGAGTGAAACTCCCTCTACACCGTCCCATCACACACATCGGGGATCAGACACAGAGTGAATCTCCCTCTACACCGATTTATCACAGAATCCCAGAGCAGAGGCACAATTGCTCTGCCATTTTTGGCCGGTCTTTTTGGTTTTTGGGCTCAAGTGGGTGCCTGGTGCCTAGATTGTAAATCACTCCCAAAGTACTGTTTATTATCCAAGTACCATGTTCTACCTTGAGATTCATTTTCTTTTCTTTATTTATTTTATCTAGAACAGGCCCTTCTGGCCCACCGAGCCATTTGCCCAGAAACCCAGCGATTTAACCCCTAGCCTAAGCACAGGACAATTAACCTCCTGACCGGTATGTCTTTGGCTTGTGGGAGGAAAACGGAGCGTTTAGTGCAAACTCACGCGCACATGGGAAGAACTTAAAAACTTGCTTACGGAGAGCAACTGAATTGAACTTTGAACTCTGATAATAGCATCGTGCTAACTGTGACACTACTGGGGCGCCCTTCTTGGAGGCATTCACAGCTAAAGTTAAGAAATGCAAAAGAATTTACAAAACTATACGCAAACAAAGAATGACAAAGAACCAATGTGTAAAGGAAGACAAATTGTGCAAAGAAATGATATAATGCTGAAAACATGAGTTGTAAAGACCTCTTGAACGTGTGTCTGTAGGTTGTAGAGTCACATGTTGATCAGAACTTTAACACCCGAGGCTGTTGGCTACCAAACCTCTCAATGGTCAACATCATCATCATGTGCGGATCGTAGAGCATAGGCTACATGATTGTTCTTGGCAATTTTTTCTACAGAGTGGCCTGCCATTGCCTTCTTCTGGGCAGTGTCTTGACAACACGGGGTGACCCCAGCCTTTATCAATACTCTTCAGATTGATTCCTGGGATGGCAGGTCTTTCATATGAAGAAAGACTGGATGAACTGGGCTTGTACTCGTTGGAATTTAGAAGATTGAGGGGGGATCTGATTGAAACGTATAAGATCCTAAAGGGATTGGACAGGCTAGATGCGGGAAGATTGTTCCCGATGTTGGGGAGGTCCAGAACGAGGGGTCACAGTTTGAGGATAGAGGGGAAGCCTTTTAGGACCGAGATTAGGAAAAACTTCTTCACACAGAGAGTGGTGAATCTGTGGAATTCTCTGCCACAGCAAACTGTTGAGGCCAGTTCATTAGCTATGTTTAAAAGGAAGTTAGATATAGCCCTTGTGGCTACAGGGGTCAGGGGGTATGGAGAGAAGGCTGGGTTCTGAGTTGGATGATCAGCCATGATCATAATAAATGGCGGTGCAGGCTCGAAGGGCCGAATGGCCTACTCCTGCACCTATTTTCTATGTTTCTATGTTTCAGAGACTGTCTGCCTGGCATCAGTGGTCTTGTGACATGCACCAGCTGTTCATACAACCATCCACCACCTGCTCCCATGGATTCACATGACCCCGGTGGTGGTGGGGGAGCTAAGCAGTCATTACACCTCGCCCAAGGGTGACCTACAGGCTAGCAGGGGGAAGGAGCGCCTTACACCTCCTTTAGTAGAGACGTATCTCCACCCGCCACCCAAACTCGCTTGATGGCACGGAGTGAAAAATGCACCAGTGGGTTACATTAGGAGTAATAATAAAATGCAGCTCAACGTGTGACCTCAGTGTTCCATTAGATGGTCCATGTAGATAATCTCGACGCAAAGGCTGTGAGACATAGATCTATAACCTGAGCATTAAATGTCTTGATAGTGAGGTCCCTCCTCAGTGCAGTGCCCCACACTGACGCAGAAGTTCAAAGGAACATCTTGTTATCTAGGATCCACAAACTTATCAGAAACTTTTCCTGGTTCCCTGATAAATTTGTATAATGTTTGGAGACCTATTGACCTTCATAGAGACATTTAATGTAAGCACAACACGCTTGTTCTTCAAATCGTGCAGATGGCCCCTGAACATTTGTTCAATTTTCCTTCTCTGGAGAGTAATCATTAACACACCAAAGCCTCGATTTTCAACTCCTCGACTCTGTGGCAGTTCACTCCAGGTTCTCATTCCTCGCCATGTTTTGATCCGTCCTCTGGCCCGTACATCCCTCCCTGTCTCTGTAAACCCCTCTGGCCCCTACACCCGTCCCACCTCTGTGATCTCTCCTGCATTCATGACAAAGCTCTGTAACCCTCCCTCAGGCAACGACACCTCTCCCTGCCTTTGTAACCTCCACTGGTCCCTACACCCCTCCCTGTCTCTGTAAGCCCTTCCAGCCTAAACATCCCTCCCTGTCTCTGTGACCCCTTTTTAACCCCTATACCCCTCTTGTCTCAGTGACTTCCTACAACTCTCATCTCTGTAACCTATTAAAGCTCCTCCTAAACTCCAGGAGTGCATGATGGGACAGTGTAGACAGGGCTTCACTCTGTATCTGACTCCAGGAAGTGTGGAGGAAGCTTTACTCTGTATCTGACCCTGGGAGTGTGTGATGGGACAGGGTAGAGGGAGCTTCACTCTGTCTGACCCCCGGAGTGTGTGATGGGATGGTGTAGAGGGAGTTTCACTCTGTATCTGACCCTGGGAGTGTGTGATGGGATGGTGTGGAGGGAGTTTCACTCTGTGTCTGACCCCGGGAGTGTGTGATGGGACGGTGTAGAGGGAGCTTCACTCTGTGTCTGACCCCAGGAGTGTGTGATGGGACAGTGCAGAAGGAAATTCACTCTGTGTCTGACCCCGGGAGTGTGTGATGGGACGGTGTAGAGGGAGTTTCACTCTGTGTCTGACCCCGGGAGTGTGTGATGGGACGGTGTAGAGCGAGCTTCACTCTGTCTGACCCCGGGAGTGTGTGATGGGATGGTGTAGAGGGAGTTTCACTCTGTATCTGACCCTGGGAGTGTGTGATGGGATGGTGTGGAGGGAGTTTCACTCTGTGTCTGACCCCGGGAGTGTGTGATGGGACGGTGTAGAGGAGGCTTCACTCTGTGTCTGACCCCAGGAGTGTGTGATGGGACAGTGCAGAAGGAAATTCACTCTGTGTCTCACCCTGGGAGTGTGTGATGGGATGGTGTAGAGGGAGTTTCACTCTGTGTCTGACCCCGGGAGTGTGTGATGGGACAGTGTAGAGGGGTTTCACTCTGTGTCTGACCCCGGGAGTGTGTGATGGGACGGTGTAGAGGGAGTTTCACTCTGTGTCTGACCCCGGGAGTGTGTGATGGGACAGTGTAGAGGGGTTTCACTCTGTGTCTGACCCCGGGAGTGTGTGATGGGACGGTGTAGAGGGAGTTTCACTCTGTGTCTGACCCCGGGAGTGTGTGATGGGACGGTGTAGAGGGAGTTTCACTCTGTGTCTGACCCTGGGAGTGTGTGATGGGACGGTGTAGAGGGAGTTTCACTCTGGGTCTGACCCCGGAAGTGTGTGATGGGACGGTGTAGAGGGAGCTTCACTCTGTGTCTGACCCCGGGAGTGTGTGATGTGACGGTGTAGAGGGAGTTTCACTCTGTGTCTGACCCTGGGAGTGTGTGATGGGGCAGGGTAGAGGGAGCTTCACTCTGTGTCTGACCCCGGGAGTGTGTGATGGGACGGTGTGGAGGGAGTTTCACTCTGTGTCTGACCCCAGGAATGTGTGATGGGATGGTGTAGAGAGAGTTTCACTCTGTATCTGACCCTGGGAGTGTGTGATGGGATGGTGTGGAGGTAGTTTCACTCTGTGTCTGACCCCGGGAGTGTGTGATGGGACGGTGTAGAGGGAGCTTCACTCTGTGTCTGACCCCGGGAGTGTGTGATGGGACAGTGCAGAAGGAAATTCACTCTGTGTCTGACCCTGGGAGTGTGTGATGGGATGGTGTAGAGGGAGTTTCACTCTGTGTCTGACCCCGGGAGTGTGTGATGGGACAGTGTAGAGGGGTTTCACTCTGTGTCTGACCCCAGGAGTGTGTGATGGGACGGTGTAGAGGGAGTTTCACTCTGTGTCTGACCCCGGGAGTGTGTGATGGGACGGTGTAGAGGGGGTTTCACTCTGTGTCTGACCCCGGGAGTGTGTGATGGGACAGTGCAGAAGGAAATTCACTCTCTGTCTGGTCCTGGGAGTGTGTGATGGGACAGTGTAGAGGGGTTTCACTCTGTGTTTGACCCCGGAAGTGTGTGATGGGACAGTGTAGAGGGAGTTTCACTCTGTGTCTGACCCCGGGAGTGTGTGATGGGACGGTGTAGAGGGAGTTTCACTCTGTGTCTGACCCTTGGAATGTGTGATGGGACAGTGCAGAAGGAAATTCACTCTGTATCTGGTCCTGGGAGTGTGTGATGGGACAGTGTAGAGGGGTTTCACTCTGTGTCTGATCCCGGGAGTGTGTGATGGGACAGTGTAGAGGGGTTTCACTCTGTGTCTGACCCCGGGAGTGTGTGATGGGACGGTGTAGAGGGAGTTTCACTCTGTGTCTGACCCCGGGAGTGTGTGATGGGACGGTGTAGAGGGAGTTTCACTCTGTGTCTGACCCTGGGAGTGTGTGATGGGACGGTGTAGAGGGAGTTTCACTCTGGGTCTGACCCCGGAAGTGTGTGATGGGACGGTGTAGAGGGAGCTGCACTCTGTGTCTGACCCCGGGAGTGTGTGATGTGACGGTGTAGAGGGAGTTTCACTCTGTGTCTGACCCTGGGAGTGTGTGATGGGGCAGGGTAGAGGGAGCTTCACTCTGTCTGACCCCGGGAGTGTGTGATGGGACGGTGTGGAGGGAGTTTCACTCTGTGTCTGACCCCAGGAATGTGTGATGGGATGGTGTAGAGAGAGTTTCACTCTGTATCTGACCCTGGGAGTGTGTGATGGGATGGTGTGGAGGTAGTTTCACTCTGTGTCTGACCCTGGGAGTGTGTGATGGGACGGTGTAGAGGGAGCTTCACTCTGTGTCTGACCCTTGGAATGTGTGATGGGACAGTGCAGAAGGAAATTCACTCTGTATCTGGTCCTGGGAGTGTGTGATGGGACAGTGTAGAGGGGTTTCACTCTGTGTCTGATCCCGGGAGTGTGTGATGGGACAGTGTAGAGGGGTTTCACTCTGTGTCTGACCCCGGGAGTGTGTGATGGGACGGTGTAGAGGGAGTTTTACTCTGTGTCTGACCCCGGGAGTGTGTGATGGGACGGTGTAGAGGGAGTTTCACTCTGTGTCTGACCCCGGGAGTGTGTGATGGGATAGTGCAGAAGGAAATTCACTCTGTGTCTGGTCCTGGGAGTGTGTGATGGGACTTCACACTGTGTCTAGGTTTCAATGCAGCACTGACAGCTGGAGTCAGGCCCAGGAGACTTTGGGAGACAACATGCCCGTGTGCTAACCAACTCCATCACGTCTGCTTGGTGCCAACTCATTCTGATGATCAGTTATTAACTTCTTCCCCACCCTGAGGTATCCTTGGGTCCAGATAGCTGATGATTAAGAGAGTTTGTCATTGTTTTCTTAGGTGAAGAATCAATACACCTAATTTAAGTGGTGACAATGGTGTATTGCCAAAGGAATTAGTCAACCTTACTGTCAACCTGACTGAGCAAACAAAGATAAGAAAATACTTAGTATGCAATCTACTTTGTGTTGTATTGTTGGGAGCTCTAGAGGTTATTGAACAGGTAGCTACACCCTGCCCTGTTCTATAAACTAGGATGGGTGTGGGAGTGATTTATTAGAACATCACTGGGGATCAGGGACCTGAGCTTCTGAAAAAGAGAGAGGGGGGTTGGGAGAAAGAGAGAGAGAAGGGAGAAGTGCATCAAATAAGTGATTCTGCCGGTGCTAGAAATCCAAAGAGACACACACAGATTGGCGGAGGTCAGGAGAAGAATAAACAGTCGACATTTTGGGCTGAAACCCTTCATTAGGATTGATAAAGGGTCTGAATGGATTAATGAAGGATTAATGAAATCCTGATGAAAGATCTTGGCCTGAAACATCAGTTTTTTCCTCTTCACAGATGCTGTCCGACTTGCTGATTTCCTCCGGCACTTTGTGTGTATAACTCTGGATTTCCAGCATTTGCAGAATCTCTTATGCTTAAGATTACGGTCGGTTTAGATACTGTCAAAGGGAGGAACCGTGCTTCCATTAAAATGGAGGGTTAAATCCGGGCAGACACGGGTTTTAGAGACCTGGGCAAAGTGCATAAGTGCGGTGTGAAGTAATTATGATCCAGCGTGGCACATGAGCGGGAGGGAGGAGAACAGAAGAGGGTAAAGTGCAGGGGTGGGGGGAACAGGGGAAGAGAATCAGAGAGGAGAGAGATTGAAAGTCAGAATGAGAGTCAGGAGAAGGAGGATGTGAGAGGAGGACGGAGTGAAAAGGGTTAGGAGTGAGGAGGGTGGGAGTGAGAGGTGTAGAATGGGAGAGAGGGTGGTGAGTGAATTGGATAGATGTGGGATTGAAAGAGGGGAGGGAATGAGAGAGAGATGGCAGTGGGTGAGAGGGGGGTAGATGGGAGAGAAGGAGGGGTGGGAGTGAAAGGAATGGGAGGAGAGGGGTATGGAGGACACGGGTGGGGTGGAAATAAGGAGGTGAGTGCATGAGGCTGTGTGTGTGTGTGTGTGTGTGTAAGTGGAATTGAGAACAAGGGCATCTCACCCCCACAAGACCAAACAGCAGTGCAAGTTAGAGCTGCTCACACTTCCTAACACCTTAAGGAAGGCAGATAAGAAGTGGTCAGGAGGCAATTAAAACTTAGAGACAGGGGTGGGTCCAATACACAATCTTGTACCCCTCATGTGGTAAACCATATATATATGTTGTAGCTGGGTTACCTGTCTGGACACGCCTCTCTGCTGACTGCCCCGTGGCTCCTCCCACAGATCTCTGAATAAAGACGATTGCGCCATTGATCCTCCTCCTCAGTCCGGGGGCAGACACTCAGTATGATGGAGGTCACATTTTACTGCTAATAAATTCTTTCAGTATGATTATGAAGACACGTAGTCCTCTTTATTGTCATTTAGTAATGCGTGCATTAAGAAATGATACATTATTTCCTCTGGTGTGATATCACAAAACACAGGACAGACCAAGACCGAAAAAAACTAACAAAACCACATAATTATAACATATAGTTACAACAGTGCAACAATACCATAACTTGATGAAGAAGTCCATGAGCACAGTAAAGTTCAAAGTTTCTCAAATGTCCCACATCTCACGCAGACGGGAGAAGGAAGAAAAACTCTCCCTGCCATACCTGACCACAGTCTGACTCTGAGTCATCCAAAAACTTCGAGCTCTGATCAGCTCTCCGACACCGAGTACTGAGCGCCATCTCTGTCCGAACAATTCGACCTCCTTCTCAGTCACCAAAAGCAGGCAAGGCCGGGGATTTTGAGGCCTACCCTCCGAAAGCTTCCCGACCACGCAGTAACGACAGCAGCGAACAAGCGTTTCAGAAATTTCTCCAGATGTTCCTCTGTGCTTTCACGTCCATTCTCCATCAAATCAGAATTGTAAATGGCCCCTATTTAATAGATACGATATCATTTTCACCGGAGAGCTGAGCACACGCGGTGCGCCGCCATCTTCTCCTCGCGCCGATAGAGTAGTACTTACTCTACTTCCAGTCTTTTGGAGTTATTGATGGTTCATCATCTCATTCCTACAACTCCCCTGCCTAAACCCCCACCACCCTCACGAGGATCTAACTGGAAAGACAGAAACCACCTCTCCCCCACCCCCCAAATCTGGAAGGCAGCAGAAACCAGGGCCCGGGAAAAGGCTGACCCAAGGCATCTTCAGGCTGACTTACAACACCCTTGACCCCAACTCTGAGAGAACCTTTAGCCACATATTTATATAATTGCTATTTATTCGATTCACATTGATGCAATTATGAGAAGGTAGGACAGTGGCTATATAAGTCATTAGAAGTTTGAGGAGCTTTGGTATGTCAGCAAAGATTCTAGCAAGTGATGTACCACAGACAGCATTCTAAGTGGTATGGAGAAGTCACTGCACAGGATCAGAAAAAGCTGCAGAAGGTGAAAAACTCAGCCAATTCCGTCATGGGCACTAGCCCCCACCTCACCAACCCCCAGCATCCATCATTAAGGTTCTCCATCACCCAGGACAGGCTCTCTTCTCATTGCTACCATCAAGGGGAAGGTACAGGAGCCTGAAGACACACATTCAACATTTTAGCAACAGTTTCTTCCCCTCTGCCATCAGACTTCTGAATGGACAATGAACCCATGTACACTATCTCAGTGGTTTTATTTTTTTGCTCTCTTTTTGCTTATCTATTTAATTCATAATTATATATATAATTGTAATTTATAATTTTTTATTATGTATTTCAATATACTGCTGCCACAAAACAACAAATTTTAAGACATGGAAACATAGAAAACCTACAGTACAATACAGGTCCTTCAGTCCACAAAGCTGTGCCAAACATGTACTTACCTTAGAAATTACCCAGTGTTACCCATAGCCCTCTATTTTTCTGAGCTCTATGTACCTGTCCAAGAGTCTCTTAAAAGACCCTATCGTATCCGCCACCACCACTGTCACCAGCAGCCCATTCCACGCACTCACCACTCTCTGCGTAAAAAACTTACCCCTGACATCTCCTCTGTACCTACTTCCAAGCACCTTAAAACTGTGCCCTCTCATGTTAGCCATTTCAGCCCTGGAAAAAAGCCACTGACTATCCATACAATCAATGCCTCCCATTATCTTATACCCCTTTATCAGGTCGCCTCTCATCTTCTGTCGCTCCAAGGAGAAAAGGCCAAGTTCACTCAACCTATTCTCATAAGGCATGCTCCCCAATCCAGGCAACATCCTTGTAATTCTCCTCTGCACCCTTTCTGTGGTTTCCACGTCCTTCCTGTAGTGAGGCAACCAAAATTGAGCACAGTACTCCAAGTGGGGTCTGACCAGGGTCCTATATAGCTGCAACATTACCTCTCGGCTCCTAAACTCAATCCCACAATTGATGAAGGCCAATGCACTGTATACTTTCTTAACCACAGAATCAACCTGTGCAGCAGCTTTGAGTGTCCTATGGACTCGGACCCCAAGATTCCTCTGATCCTCCACACTGCCAAGAGTCTTACCATTAATACTACATTCTGCCATCATATTTGACCTACCAAAATGAACCACCTCACACTTATCTGGGTTAAACTCCATCTACCACTTCTCAGCCCAGTTTTCCATCCTATCAATGTCCTGCTGTAACCTCTGACAGCCCTCCACACTATCCACAACACTCCCAACCTTTATGTCATCAGCAAATTTACTAACCCATCCCTCCACTTCCTCATCCAGGTCACTTATAAAAATCACAAAGAGCAGGGGTCCCAGAACAGATCCCTGAGGCACACCACTGGTCACCAGCCTCCATGCAGAATATGACCCGTCTACAACCACTCTTTGCCTTCTGTAGGCAAGCCAGTTCTGGATCCACAAAGCAATGTCCCCTTGGATCCTATGCCTTCATACTTTCTCAATAAACTTTGTATGGGGTACCTTGTCAAATGCCTTGCTAATATCCATATACACTATATCTACATCTCTACCTTCATCAGTGTGTTTAGTCACATCCTCAGAAAATTCAATCAGGCTCATAAGACACAACCTGCTTTTGACAAAGCCATGCTGACTATTCCTAATCATATTATGCCTCTCCAAATGTTCATAAATCCTGCCTCTCAGGATCTTCTCCATCAACTTACCAACCACTGACGTAAGACTCACTGGTCTACAATTTCCTGGGCTATCTCTACTCCCTTTCTTGAATAATGGAACAACATCCGCAACCCTCCAATCCTCTGGAACCTCTCCCATCCCCATTGATGATGCAAAGATCATCGGCAGAGGCTCAGCAATCTCCTCCCTCGCCTTCCATAGTAGCCTGGGGTACATCTCATCCGCTCCCGGTGACTTATCCAACTTGATACTTTCCAAAAGCTCCAGCACATCCTCTTTCTAAATGTCCACATGCTCAAGCTTTTCATTCCACTGTAAGTCATCCCTACAATCGCTAAGATCCTTTTCCTTAGTTAATACTGAAGGAAAGTACTCATTAAGAACCTCTGCTATCTCCTCCAGTTCCATACACACTATTCCATTGTCACACTTGATTGGTCCTATTCTCTCACATCTTATCCTCTTGCTCTTCACATACTTGTAGAATGCCTTGGGGTTTTCCTTAACCCTGTCTGCCAAGGCCTTCTCATGGCCCCTTCTGGCTCTCCTAATTTCATTCTTAAACTCCTTCCTGCTAGTGTTATAATCTTCTGGATCTCTATCATTACCAGTTTTTTTAACCTTTTGTAAGCTCTTCTTTTCTTCTTGACTAGATTTACAACAGCCTTTGTACACCACAGTTCCTGTACCCTACCATCCTTTGCCTGTCTCATTGGAACGTACCTATGCAGAACTCCATGCAAATATCCCCTGAACATTTGCCGCATTTCTTCTGTACATTTCCCTGAGAACATCTGTTCCCAATTTATGCTTCCAAGTTCCTGTCTGATAGCCTCATATTTCCCCTTACTCCAATTAAACTCTTTCTTAACTTGTCTGTTCCTATCCCTCTCCAATGCTACAGTAAAGGAGATAGAATTGTAATCACTATCCCCAAAATGCTCTCCCACTGAGAGATCTGACACCTGACCAGGTTCATTTCCCAATACCAGATCAAGTACAGCCTCTCCTCTTGTAGGTTTATCCATATATTGTGTCAAGAAACCTCCCTGAACACACCTAACAAATTCCACTCCATCTAAACCCCTTGATCTAGGGACATGCCAGTCGATATTTGGGAAATTAAAATCTCCCACCACGAGAACCCTGTTATTATTACACCTTTCCAGAATCTGCCTCCCTATCTGTTCCTCATGTCCCTGTTTCTATTGGGTGGTCTATAAAAAAACCCAGTAGAGTTATTAACCCCTTCCTGTTCCTAACTTCCACCCACAGAGACTCTGTAGACAATCCCTCCATGACTTCCTCCTTTTCTGCTGCTTTGACACTATCTCTGATCAACAGTGCTACGCCCCCACCTCTTTTGCCTCCCTCCCTGTCATTTCTGGAACATCTAAAGCCTGGCACTCAAAGTAACCATTCCTGCCCCTGAGCCATCCAAGTCTCTGTAATGGCCACAACATCATAGCTCCAAGTACTGATCCATGCTCTAAGTTCATCTGATTTGTTCATAATACTCCTTGCATTTAAATAGACAGATCTCAAACCATCGGTCTGAGCGTGTCCCTTCTCAATCACCTGCCTATCCTCCCTCTCACACTGTCTCCCAACATATGGCACCACTGTGCACAGCGGCAGAAAGGCAGCATCCAACATCAGGGACCCACACCACCCAGGCCATGCTCTCTTCTCGCTGATGCCATATAGGATGCCACCAGGTTCAGGAACAGTTATTATCCATTCAACCAACAGACTGTTAAACCAACGTGGAGAACTTCACTCACCTCATCACTGAAGTGTTCCCACAACCAATGGATTCACTTTCAAGGAATCTTCATCTCTTTTTCTCAATATTTATCCCTTATTTATTTACTATTATTTCTTTTTTTCTTAGTTTTTTGTATTTACAGTTTTGTTGGTTTTTTTGCACATTAGTTGTTGTCTACTCTGTTGTTTGTGGTCTTTCTTGCATTTTCTGTGAATGCCTGTAAGACAATGAATATCAGAGTTGTATATGGTGACTTATTTGTATTTTGATTCTAAATTTACTTTGAACTTTGATATTAAAACTGATTCTGATAATGTGGTGACTATTTGAAAACACTTGAGACAGGCTTCCGGATGCCACCTTCAGCTGCCAGCAGATGGCAGACGAGAGCCAAGGGCAGAACACTGCTGTCAACCTTTGTGCCCACTGTACCAGACAGAACAAGAGGCCATTCTGCCCAATAGGCAGCTCCTACCCTGAACCCACAATACCATGCTTTACACGAGGCAAAGCTGGTTTATTTTCCCTTAAATGTCGATCTACTCCCCCCTCCCCATCAAAGACTCAGATGATGTGACATGTTATTGTGGACATTAATAATTGCAGTTTTTCATTCCAAATGTCTAAGATCAAAGATCATTGTTATTCATCATTACATGTGTGAGGAAATCTGCAGTGGTGTGCTAGTCAGGGCGTGACATGCAACAATAAACAACAACAAGTCAACAATAGTAAAGAATAAAGACATATGAGTTATATAAAATATAAAATCAGAGGTTCAAGTACACATATGGAATGAAACGTGCATCAACACCAGCATGTGTTTACAATGTAAACAGCATTATAAAATGTGGTTTGAAGTGTACACGGTGCAGTGCAGTGAGGTAAAGTGCTGGGGCCGGGGGGGAGGGGGTAACTAGAATGGTTGATCAGATTAACTGTCTAGGAGAAGAAATTTTTAAGACGTTAGGAAGTTTTTGCTTTAATAGCCTTTAAATTCATTAAATTGGGGTGCCATAGTAGCACAGCAGTTAGCGTGATGCTATTACAGCCCAGGACATCGGAGTTCAGAGTCCAATTCCGGCGTCCTCTGTAAGAAGTCTCTGTACATTCCCCCGGTGGAACGTGTGGGTTTTCTCCGGGTGCTCCGGTTTCCTCCCACAGCCGAAGGCATACCGAGTCGGTTCATTGTTCATTGTAAACTGCCCCGATTTGGTTAGGGTTGTCAGGGGATGCTGAGGCAGTGTGACTTTATCTCTCAATAAATAAGATATATATAAATAAATATCTGGATTTAAATTTCTCCTCGTGGTATTGGAACTCAATTCTCTGGATGCCCATCACACATACACTCCTGCCACTGGTTCCCCTCCAACGCCTGTTCGCACCTGCCTTACTTGGTCCCATGCTCCATTCCCTCTCCTATCAGATACCACCATCTGCAATCCTTTGTCACATCCACCCATCACCTCTCAGCCTCTGTCGACATTCCCATTCTTCCTTCCTCCATCTCACCCTTCCTCACCTGGAACCACCTCACAATCCCCCCATCTTTTCCCTCTCCTCCTTAAGCTATTTCCCCAGTCTTCCAGTCCAGATGAAGTCTTGACCCAAAATGTTGCTATTTCACTCCACAAATGCTGCTAGATCCATTGTGTTCCTTCAGCCCCAGTACCCCTCCCTGTCTCTGTGATCCCTTTCAGTCCCTGCACTCCTCGCTTCTGTAACCCCCTCCAGCCCCTACACCCCTCCCCATCTCTGTAATCCCCTCCAGCCCCTACACCCCTCCCGCCTCTGTAACCCCCTGCAGACCCTATACCCCTCCCTGCCTCTGTAACCCCACACAGCCCCTACACCCCTCCGTCTCTGTAACCCCCTCCAGCCCCTACACCCCTCCCCAGCTCTGTAACCCCCTCCAGCCCCTACACCCCTCCCCAGCTCTGTAACCCCCTCCAGCCACTACACCCATCCGTGTCTCCCTAACCCTCTAGCCCCTACACTCCTCCTCATTTCTGTAACCCTCTCTGGCCACTACACCCCTCCCGATCTCTGTGACCCTTCTGGTCCCTACACCCTTCCCCATCTCTGTAATCCCCTCCAGCCCCTACACCCCTCCCTGTCTCTGTAATCCTTTCTGGCCCCTGCACCCCTCTGTCTCTCAAACTCCCTCCCACCTCTTCCTGTCTCTGAGACCCCATACAGCCACTACACCACTCCCAATCTCTGTAACCCCCTCCAACCTCTACACCCCTCCCTGTCTCTGTAATCCTTTCTGGCCCCTGCACCCCTCTGTCTCTCAAACTCCCTCCCACCTCTTCCTGTCTCTGAGACCCCATACAGCCACTACACCACTCCCAATCTCTGTAACCCCCTCCAACCTCTACACCCCTCCCTGTCTCTGTAATCCTTTCTGGCCCCTGCACCCCTCTGTCTCTCAAACTCCCTCCCACCTCTTCCTGTCTCTGAGACCCCATACAGCCACTACACCACTCCCAATCTCTGTAACCCCCTCCAACCTCTACACCCCTCCCTGTCTCTGTAATCCTTTCTGGCCCCTGCACCCCTCTGTCTCTCAAACTCCCTCCCACCTCTTCCTGTCTCTGAGACCCCATACAGCCACTACACCACTCCCAATCTCTGTAACCCCCTCCAACCTCTACACCCCTCCCTGTCTCTGTAATCCTTTCTGACCTCTACACCTTACCTGCCTCTTTAACCCTCTCTGGCTCCTATACCCCTCCCAGTCTCTGTAAGTCCCTCTGGCTGCTACACTCCTCCCAGTCTCTGTGACCCCTCCAGCTCCTACATTCCTCCCCCTAAACCCCACAACCCCCATCTCTGTAACCACCTAAACCACTCTTGCCTAGCAGTATGACATTATGACATTCCAAAGGGTTTTTGCTCACTGGGTAATGGCCCAGTAAATTAATCGGTAGGGATTCAGGAATATTGAGTACTATTAATTGCTTTTCCATCTCCGAATTCTAGACCTTGTTAATATAGGACAAGGTAAGCCCTGTGGATGAGCTGGTTTAATTCCCAGTGTCAATGAGATACTTTTAAAACCAACCACAGGATGGATAAGAAGTGGTATCCTCAATCACCTCTGTTACCAATTCATTCTTTTTAGATCTTGGAGTGATGAATATTGGCACAATGACACAGAGGGTAGAGTTGCTGCCTCAGGACCCCAGAGACTCAGGTTCGATCCCTGCCTCAGTGCTCTCTCTCTCTCTGTAGTTTGCACGTTCTTCATCTGACTGCGTGGGTTTCCCAGGTGTTCCGGTTTCATCACTCAGCTCAACGATGTGAAGTTGTTGGGTAAATTGGTAGCTGAAAATCACCCCTTATTCTGTGGGTGAAGAGTAGAATCTAGGGGAGTTGGTGGGAATGTGGAAAATAATAAATAAATGGGATTAATCCAGAATTTCTGTAAGATGGTGACACGCTCAGGCATAACAGCTTCTACGGGGGTCAATCAAATGTGCTATTGTCTTTTTTAAACGTATTTTTTAGGATCACAAGACCCTGCTGGACATTAAGAAAATGTTCTGCAGGTCTACTCGATTAGCAAGTTGCTTATTGGCGGAGAGACTGAAGGAGCTGGACCTGGCGTGGACCGTGATGCTGCCTGCACCAGGGAGGAGTTCGGAAGAATCAGCTCACGAAGGCGGTGTGCAGTCTAACAGCGAGCGATGGTCTTAGTCGCGTTTCTTGTGGTTGTAAGATGCTGTTGGACGTTGTTAGTGTGGAATGCCGCAAGCCTGGTTCGTGGGTTTTGGAAGACGGCGGGGGAGGCTGCATGGCCTCAGCTGACGGCAAGGACCAGGCCTGAAGCTGCAGTGTTGCCTGTTTACAGCCGCCCAGGAGAGCCGGAGGCGATGTGCTTCACCGGAGGGCCGGCGGCACTGTGATGCAGCATCCAAGCTGCAGTCGGTGCTGCTGCCCAGTATTCGCTCAACCGAAGACAAGTTGGATTATGTTCGACCGCAGACTGCTGCAACATTCATGGACTCAAGAGACTTGAACCATATTTTTTTTGTGTTTTACTGCTATTTTATATCAGTTCTCTACCTTATATGTGCCTTGTGCTTTGTATGACTGTGTGCATGTTTTGCACCAGAGAAATAATGTTTCGTTTGGCTGTATTCAGGTAAGGTTGAATGACTATTAAACTTGACCTTGAACTTAGCTTTAAGATGAGAGGGAAAAAGTGTAAAGAAGATTTTTTATTTAGAGATACAGCACAGTACGAGCCCCTCCAGCTCAACGAGCCCACACGCCCAATTACACCCATGTGACTACTTAACCTAAAACCCCATACACTTTTGGAAGGTGGGAGGAAACCGGAGCACCCGGAGGAAACCCTTGCGGTCACGGGGAGAATCCACAAATTCCTTACAGTGGTGGAAATTGAACTCAGGTCCCTGGTGCTGTAATGGCATTACATTAACCACTGCGCTATGGCAATGCCCCAACGGATCTGGAAGCAAAGTTCAGAATCAGTTTTATCATGTGTCATTAAATTTATTGTTTTGTGGCAATAGTACAGGAAAAGACATAAAAAATTACTGTAAGTTACAATAAAAATAAAATAAATAAAAGATACAAACATACAAAAACTTTGAAAAAACACAAAATACATACAAAGGTTAGGGGTTACAATTAATGATATATAATACATGCTATATTAACAATTGTATTATAAATACTATTAATGATTTCAAACTAAATATATTATATAACAGAAATATATGTCACTATATACAACCCTGAGATTCATTTTCTTGCCGATGTACACAGTGAATCCAATAAAGACAGCAGAGTCAATGAAAGACCACACTCAACGGGATGGACAAACAAACAATGTGCAAAAGACAACAAACTGAGAAAATGCCAAACGAACAATCATACTGTCCCCCACCCCCCCCTCACAAAATCACTCAGAGTCTTCCCCAACCAGAAGACTTGGATGAACCGTGAGGTCCACACTCTGAGGACTAGATCAGCAGTCCGGTGACCAGGTTGGCATCGCCTGATGGAGACAAAGAGGTAAGAGGTCCAGGTACAATCTCTGGGAAGCCATCTCGCACTCAGTGTGGTAATTCCGGACCAAACTTGAATCACTGAAGGATGCTCGATAGCTGGGGCAGGGCTTGAATGCATCACCTCCAACAAAGTGAAACCAAGCGACAGAGGTGACCAGTCTTCGCTCCCAGAGGAGCTCAGAACATCTTCTAAGCTCGCTTTGACTGTCGAAACACGGAGGAAGCTCCACAAACTCCCACAGTCCCCGATGGTGTTGTTGAGGTCGAAGTGAGAGCATCCTTCAGGAGGCTGAAGCCACTGGGGTGGTACATTGTTGAGTACTGAAGACCCACCTTGATCAACTGGCTGGAGTCTTCACCAATATCTTTAGCCTCTCGCTTTGGCAGAACAAGGTGCCCACTGACATCAAGTGCATTTCAATTATGCCCATGCCCAAGATGGACATAGTAAAACCTGCCTCAATGATTATCCACAGTGGTGAACTGATGAAACACATGAACTCCTGCCCGAGAGGCAACTTGAATCCACTTCAATTTGCCTACTGTCACAACAGGTCCATAGCAGATGGCATTTCCTTGGCTCTTCACTTACCCCTGGAACATCTGGACAGTGAAGATTCATGTATCAGGATGCCCTTCATCGGCTGCAGCTGGGCATTCAATACTATCATCCCCTCAAAACTAATCAGTAAGCTTCAAGACCTTAGCCTCAGTACCTCCTTGTGCAACTGGATCCTCGATTTCCTCACTTGCGGACCCCAGTCAATTCCAATTGGCAAAAAACACCTCCTCTACAATCTCCACACATCGAAGTTGCTGGTGAACGCAGCAGGCCAGGCAGCATCTCTAGGAAGAGGTACAGTCGACGTTTCGGGCCGAGACCCTTCGTCAGGCCCGAAACGTCGACTGTACCTCTTCCTAGAGATGCTGCCTGGCCTGCTGCGGTCACCAGCAACTTTGATGTGTGTTGCTTGAATTTCCGGCATCTGCAGACTTCCTCGTGCTTGCGTCCTCTACAATCTCCATCAGCACAGGTGCACCATAAGGCTGTGTGCTTCGCCTCCTGCTCTTCTTGCTTTGCACTGTGAGGCTAAGCACAGCCCAATGCCAATTTAAGTTTGCAAACAACACCACTGTTGTTGGCTGAAACAAAGGTGGTGGCGAATTAGCATATAGGAGGGAGACTGAAAATCTGGCTGGGTGTCCGAAAGACCAAAGAGCAGATTCTTGACTTCAGGAGGAAGAAACCAGAGGTTCATCAGCCAGTGCTCATCAGAAGATCAAAGATGGAGAGGGTCAGATTTAATTTCCTCAGTGCTATCATTTCAGAGGATCTGTCCTGGGCCCAAATGTCAATATGAAGAAACCACAGCAGTGCCTTTACTCCCTTAGAAGTTTGTGAAGATCCTGCATGACATCCAAAACTTAGACAACCTTCTACAGATGTGTGGTGGACAGTAGATTAACACCAATGCCCTTGAACAGAAAATCCTACAAAAAGTAGTGGAAACAGCCCAGCCCATCACAGATAAAGCCCTCCCCACCATTGAGCACATGAAAGCAGCATCCATCATCAAGACAAGGAAGTCCGCAAGTGCTGCAAATCCAGAGTAACACACACAAACATAAAGTGCTGGAGGAACTCGACAGGTCTGGCAGCATCCATGCAAATGAATAAACAGCCGACATTTCATGCCGAGACCTTTCTTCAGGACTGGAAAGGAAGGGGGAAGATGCCAGAATAAAATGGTGTGGGGGGGGGGGTGAGGGGAAGGAAGATAGCTAGAACATGAAAGGTGAAGCTAGGCGTGTAGGAAACATAAAGGGCGGAAGAGAGGAAGAAATCTGATAGGAGAGGAGAGTGGACCGTAGGAGAAAGAGAAGAAACAAGAGATCAAGAGGGAGGTGATAGGCAGGTGAGAAGAGGTAAGAGGCCAGAGTGCAGAATAGAAGAGAGGAGGGGGAGGAAAGGAGAAATCGATATTCTTGCCATCAGGTTGGAGGCTACCAAGAGGGTATATATGCTGTTGCTCCTCCACCCTGAGGGTAGCGCCATCTTGGCGTCAAGAGGAGGCCATGGATCAGCATGTCAAAATGGGAATGGAAAATGGAATTAAAATATTTAGCCACTGGGAAGCTCCCCTTTTGGTGGATGGAGCAGAGACGTTCAGCGAAGCGGCCCTCCAATTTACTGCAGGTCTCACCGATCTACAGGCACCATTTTGAGCACTGGACACAATAACTAACCCCAGCAGATTCACAGGTGAGTGTTGCCTCACCCAGAAGGACTGAATGGAGGTGAGGGAGGAGGTGTAGGGGCAGGTGTAGCACTTTGGCCGCTTGCCAGGATAAGTGCCAGGAGGTAGATTAGTGGCAAGGGATGAATGGACAAAGGGGATCACGGAAGGAGCAATCCCTGCGGAATGTAGTGAGGGGGTCGAGGGGAACATATGTTTAGTGGTAAGACCTCTTTGGAGATGGTGGAAATTATGGAGAATGATGTGTTGGACGTGGGGGCTCATGGGGTGGTAGGTGAGGACAAGAGGGACTCTATTACTGTTAAGTGGCGGAAAGATGGGGTGATCGCGGATGTTCGGGAAATAGAGATGCGGGTGAGGGCAACATCAATGGTGGAGGAAGGGAGACATTCTTTGAGGAAGGAGGGCATCTCTGGTGTCCTGGAAAGGAAAGCCACATCCTGGGAACAGATGTGGTGGGGATGGAGGAACTGAGAAAAGGGAATAGCATTTTTTACGGGAGACAGGATGGGAAGAGGTACAGTCAAGATAGAGGAGACAGGGTGGGAAGGACTCTCACCACCCAGGTCATGCTCTGGTCTCACTGCTGCCATCAGGAAGGTGGTACAGGAGCCTCTGGACCCACACCACTAGGTACAGGAACAGTTATTACCCTTCTACCATCAGACTGTTGAACTGGGGGGACGCACCCCAACACTGAACTGTTCCCACTACGCATGAACTCGCTTTCAAGTATTCTTCATCTCATGTTCTTGATATTTATCGCTTCTTTCTTCCAGTTATTTATTTAACTACCGTTATTACCATCTATAAAACACTCAATTCCCTGGGGGACCCACTATCCGCGGTAATCCCCCACTGTACCCAAAGTGATCATGTGCTCCCTCTCTAAGGACATTCGGGCACGAATGTAACCCAGAAGAGGGGCAGAGGCAGAGCTTGGACCTATGAGTGGCCATCTTGGTCAAGCCCAAGAGCAAGCCTACCAGGAGCAGGGGCTCATGGACCATCTGATAGTGGAGGGGAAAAGCTATTGCTAAAATATTGAGTGTGGACTCCCTCCCTGATGGTAGTAATGAGAAGAGGGCATGTCCTGGGTGGTGATGCTAGAGAATAGCAGGTACGTATCTGGAACGCACTGCCAAGGAGGTCATGGTCATAGCGACATACCACATGGAAACAGGACATTTGGCCCAAACGTCCATGCCGGCCAAGAGGTCCCAATGAAGAGTTTATCCCATAACCTCTAAATCTCACCTATCTATCATCTTCATCTGCTCATTACACCACTGGCATTTAAGGTAACAATGAAGGTTCTCCATCTCCGTCTGACCTTGGCCAGGTGTGGTTCAGGGCCCTCATTTCTGCCTCTATGGTACAGTGCCAAGTTGTCTTTGGTGTCCCGCCTTCTTTTGCCCTTCAGAGGTCTTGATGATGGAGTTGGCATCTCTTCGCATCACATGCCCAATCCATCTCCGATGTTTCCTCGCGATGATTGTAGCCATGTCCTCGAGATGACACTGAAGGAGTACGGGGTGAGTGGAGATCTTGCTTGCCCAGAAAGTATGCAGGATCTTCCTGGTGTGGAACAATGACAGCTTGGCAAGGTTGCTGGTTGTTATGTGGCAGCTTTCAGACCCAGACAAGAGTGAGGACACAACACAGCTCTGGTACACCTGTCCAACTGACTTCTAAAAAGTTGTTACTGTGCCTGCCTCGAACTTCCTCTGGCTGCTCATTCCGTATACTCACCACCTTCCATGTAAAAAAAGTTGCTTCTCAAGTCTCTGAAACTCTTCCCCCTCTCACCTTAAAGCTGTGACCTCAAGTTCTTGATTCCCCAACCCTCTGAAAATGACATTTCTACGTCCCTCACGGTGTCAGAATCAGGTACAACAACAATGTTAAGGAGGCATTTAGACAGACCTATGAACAAGCAGGGCACGGATATGGGCCATGGTCAGCATGGATTGTGGGCCAAAGGGTCTGTTGCTGTGCTTCCATGTTTGGTGATGCTTGGTGTGGACTTGGTAGACATGCATCCATGCTATATCACTCAATAACGCCAAGGACAGGCCACTCAGTCCATTCTTGCTCATCCTAGCTCTTTGAAAAAGGCAAGTAGGCTACAGGAGAGTGGAATTTTAGGTGATAGCATACTGCCCTTCTCTTTGTCGCGATCAGTAACATTAAAAAGTCAGGGCCGGAAACTCTCACCAGGAAAATCTCCCTACCCAATCCCATTTTAGACAACAATCAGCACCCCCAATCCCTTGCAGCGCAGGAGAACTTGCACGGCAACCAAACGTGATGGAAAGGGGAGGGACATCTCCTGCCCTCCCACGGCTGAGCTGATTGCTCGAGTTGAGCCGCCTTTCACACGAGCTCGCCCAGCAATTGGCGCAGCCGGTGGTCACTCAGCAGCGCGGCAAGCACGGTGCGTTGCGCGCTGACGTCATCGACAGCGGCAGCCATCTCGGCGGTCGGTGGGTCGGGAGTGCAGGCAGGCAGTCGCATTTTATTTTCTTTTTTACATATAAAATAGATTATTCTTTCTTTCTCTTCTCTGTGTTGTCTTAAACGTTTGATTCACACTGAAAGACGCCTGACGGTTGCGTTGAAAGGGAGCGGGTGGATCCGAGCGCCATGTCGGAGAACCGCGAGCTGGAGGCGCAGGCTGAGGAGACCGGCGAGGAGAAGCAGGTAGACATAATAAGGAACAAAACCTCCTGATCTTACCGCGAGAAACCGGGGCTTCACCCCCGGGGGGCTCGGCTACCCTCTGCCCCTGCCCTATAGAGAGCCAAGTCGCCGTTACTGCGGCTTTTCTGTCTGCTCACGGCGCGGAGGAGGAGGTGGAGCGCGGCCATCACATCGCGGCCTCCCAGGTCCCGCCGCTTCCTCCCTCAGCGGGCCACTGATTGGTTAGGTGGGCGGGTTCCCGCTCTTGCCATTGGTTGCACCCGCTGTCCGTCGGCGCGGCGGGAGGCGGGCGGGCGTGCGAAGCAGGAAATTTGGTGGCGGGGCAATATACAAACTCTTTACAGTGTTGCTAGTATTTCTTCGTAGGAGCTTTCAAAATCTAAAATAACACACTGGCAACGAGCCTTGAAGAGTGGGGTAACAGGCTGGCGCATCCTTCACATGGTGAAGGTGTGACTGCAGTTGCTGGAAATCTGAAATCAAAACAAACGTTGCAAACGATCAGCAGGTTGGGCAGCATTTAATGTTTCAGGTCTGGAGCTCTTTACTGAACAGTCTTTGACCTGAAAAGTTTAATTATTTGATCTTCCCTGATGTGCTTGACCCAGCCCAGGTAAAGGGTCTCTACCCGAAACATCAACTGCTAATTTCCCCCGACGGATGCTCCCTGATCTGCTGAGTTACTCCAGGGTCTTTATTGGTACTCCAGATATCAGCATTTGAAGTCTTTTGGGTCAAGTTTCTTTTTATATGCACTGATACCAATATCATTCAGCATTCTGGTCATTTGTTGGGTATTAAATTGTCTTAAAGGAGGAGGACGAGGACCAGAGGTGTTTAACGTAGGAAATCTGGAGCTCAGGGGCCCCTGGCAGCCAGAGGCTGAGTTTGGGAAACTAGAGGGAGGACTGCGAGACCAAATTTAGGGGAAGAAAAGATAGGCCATTGAGCCTATTTGACTGTATTGGCTCTCAACAATCCCGTTTCCCACTCTTCCCCGCAGAGGCAGGGAGTGTTAAAAAAGCAGGGAGTGTACATAAGGACTTAGACAGATTGGGAGAATGGGCAAAGAAGTGGCAGATGGTATACTACTGTACGAAAGTGTAAGGTTATGCACTTTGGCAGATGAAATAAAGGTGTACACTTTTTTCTAAACTGAAACAAAATTCAGAAATCAGAGGTGCAAAGGAACTTGGGGGTCCTACTGCAGAATTCCCTAATGGCTAACGTGATGGTAAGGAAGGCAAATGCCATGTTAGCATTCATTTTGAAAGGACTAGATTATAAAAGCAAGGGAATTGATAAGGCATTGGTCAAACCACATGTGGAGTATTGGGAGCAGTCCTTGGAAAGGATGTGTGGGCTTTGGAGAGGATCCAAAGTAGGTTTACAAGAATGATTCCAGGAATGAAAGAGATCATGGGATTACTCCTGCACTGGAACACTTGCAGTTCTTACTGCGAGAACCTGCAGACTACACAGACAGCACACGAAGTGCGAAGTGAATGTCTGTCATTGAGGCTGGAGGAGGGTCTGAGGGAAGTGGTGCTTTGACAGAGCTGGTAGAACCGCTGCCTCACATCTCTGGTGACGCAGGTTCAATCCTGAACTCTGGTGCTATCTGTTCATGGAGTTTGCACCTTCTCCCTATAGCAGCAAGTGGCTTCTGCAGGAGCTCCCGTCTCCTTCCATGTTCCAATGGCGTGCAGGTCGGTAGGATATTTCTGATTTAAGTTGCCACTAGTGTGTGGATGAGGGGTAGATTTTGGGCGTGGTGTTTGATGGTTACTGTGGACTGGAATAGTCGAAATGCCCTGTTCCATGTGATATGATAGAACATGGATGGTACACGCCCTTGGGCCCACGATATGCTGATCCTTAACCTACTCTAAGATCAATGCAACCCTTCCCTCCCACGTAGCCCTACACTTTTCTTTCATCCATGTCTCTATCTTAAGAGTCTCTTGTGTGTCCCCAGTATATTTGCCTCTACCACCACCCTTGGTTGAGTATCTATGCATCACCACTCTGTGTTTTTAAAAAAAAACAACAAACAAACAACCAAACACCAACCTGCCCTGACATTCCTGCTACATTTTCCTCCCTACGTACAGTATTAGGGTTATTCCTCCTTGTATTAGCCATTTCTGCCCTGGGTGAAAGTCACTGGCTGTCCACTCGACCTATTATCTTATAAACCTCTGTAAAGTAATCTCTCATTCTCCTTTGCTCTAAAGAGAAAAGCTCAACCTATCCTTATAAGAGATGTTCTGTAATCCATGCACATCCTGATAAATCTCATCTATACCCTCTCTAAAACTTCCACGTCCTTCCTATAATGAGGTGACCTGAACTGAACACAGTACTCTTATCAACTTGACTCTATAGGCATCCGTTAATCTTTCCAGGGCGCAGGCCTAGGCAAGGTTGTATGGAAGACCGGCAGTTGCCCATGCTGCAAGTCTCCCCTCTCCACGCCACCGATGTTGTCCAAGGGAAGGGCACTAGGGCCGATACAGCTTGGCACTGATGTTGTCGCAGATCAATGTGTGGTTAAGTGCCTTGCTCGAGGACACATCAGGTTGCCTCAGCTGAGGCTCGAACTAGCGACCTTCAGGTCACTGGACCAATGCCTTAACCACTTGGCCACACGCCAACTTGACTCTACTGTGAATTTGAATAGGGTGGGGACTGTAACATGACTAGACGTCCAAAGTGAGATGAGGAGCACCCGGCACATCGAGTAACATCTGCATCTTAATTAGGGCTTAGTGCCCAGGGCCTGACAGGTGAGCAGAGTATGATGTGAGAGGACAGCAGAGAAAAGCATTGGACTGGTTGTGTGAATCATCCAGCATGTGGTGAGACAGGCTTGAGGGAATTATGTACTGGCGCAATTTTCTAAATTAAGGTCATTAGAAAAAGAATGGGGTTAGGAGTTCTGAGAGGAATGGGAACAACGCAGAGTTAATGGGTATAAGATATCAACCCAGATGAATTAAAATATAGAACATTACAGCACAGTGTAGGCCTTTCAACCCACGACCTCTAGGACAGATCTTTCATGCGCTAAAAGATTAACTGGGATCTTCCTCATAATTCAACCTATCCTCATAGGACATGCTCTCTAGTCCAGATAAATCGCTCTACACTCTCTGTAGGACACACTCTAAAATATCCTCTGCTAAATGCCAGAACTTGCACTGATGCCTTTGTTACTTTGCTCCAACGATTCAATTCGCAAAGTAACCAATGGTAGAGCATTGATGGGCTGCCCAGTGAGCCTTCAGTTGCTGAATCATAGTTAGAGAGTCTAGTTGCAGAGCAGATTTGATAGGCTGAATAGCTTAATTCTGCTCGTACGTCTTATGGTCTAGATCACGCGCCTTGTTTTTTAATACAGTGTGATCTGGTTGTCTGAAATTAGATTATGTGGGTATTTTCAATAGAGACTGGGATTAAAAGTTGAAAGGAAGGTGGAAGAGAGTGGAAAAATACACTGATGGACATTTACATCCAGGACCCTCACCACCAGGTCAGGAACAGTTATTAACCCTCAGCCATCAGGCTCTTGGCCAAAGGAGGTGACTTAACTCAACTTCGCTTGCCCCATTACTGAAATTTTCCCACAATCTATAAATTATTTCAACAACTCTTCATCTCATGTTCTCGAGATTTATTGCTTATTTTTTTTACTATTATTTCTTTCTTTTAGTTTATTGTCTTTTGCACAGTGGTTTAACACCAAAGTTGGTCTGGTCTTTCAGTGATTCTATTATGGATTTACTGAGTATGCCCGCAAGGGTTGAATCTCAGGGTTGAATATGGTGACACATACTTAGTTTGATTTTGAACTTGAGATGTTTGGGTATTGGGATCAGTTGGGAGCTTCTAAGTTTGGGTATTACCTTGGGCAGGGAGATGCTTCAAGGGTGGTGAACGGAGCAGAGGTAGTGGTAAATCTTCATGGGTTGGGTGGCATGGAGAGAGACGGCACGGAACCACAGCGGTCAGTGTAATGCTTTACAGCGGGGTCCCCAACCTTTTTTGCACTGCGGACCGGCCGACTTGGGGGGGGGGGTGTCAGTCAACAGTGGGTGTGCGTGACAGGGAATGAGGAAAGGTGCAGCTGACTCATATTGTTTCATATCGCCAAATCATATCGTTTCCTCGCGGCCCGGTGGTTGGGGACCACTGCTTTACAGTACCAGTGACCCGGGTTCAGTTCCCACTGCTACCTGTAAAGAGATTGTACATTCCCCTGCGACCATGTGTGTTTTCTTCCATATGAAGTTGCGGGCATGGTATGTTGGTACTGGAAGCATAGCAACACTTGCAGGTTTCCACATCACATGCTCAGACTGTTGGTATTGACACAACTGACGCATTTCACTTTCTTTTGATAAACATAAGACGTAGGAGCAGATCTAGGCTGTTTGACCCATCTTGTCTGCTCCACCGTTTGATTTCAACCCCATTCTGTCTTCTCCCCATAACCTTTGATACCCTTACTAATAAAGAATCTATATATCTCTGCTTTGTGAAAAGTAAAGCTGATCTTTGGATTAAAAAAGCTCTTTTTAATCTTGGCAGGACAAGCCAGAGGGGCCAAGTTTTTCTGGTCAGCCCTCCAAAAGTGTATGTTTAGGGGCTGCCAAGCTTCATTCTATGGAACTAAGGTTGTAGGTGTAGTTATTAACCATTAACTTGGCAACTTGTTCCTCACAGGATACTCAAACCAACGGAAGAGGGAAATCGCTAAGTGAAGTCTGTTGCTATATGTTCAAGTACTGACTATACAAATATGCACTAATTCTGTTTAACATACAGCAGACTGCCTTCTGGTACAAAAAAGGGAGTGGCAGCAACTTTGCTTGAAGTTGTTGGATTCAGTGATGAGTCTGGAAGGCGGAAGATGAGGCATTGCTCCCCTCACTTGCAGTGACCCTCAGTATAACATCTGGCCTACCTTTTTGAAACAGCTCTTAACGTTAAGGCCCCACTCCTCCACCCACCCCATGGCCCTGAAAATATCTCCGTTAACGGCTTCCCCATCTATCAGAGAGAGGGACTGTGGTGTTAGACTTGTGCCTTTCTTTAGGGAAGAACAAATAAATGTGGTGAGTGGATGCCACTGCCTGTCTGTGCAGAGTGCCAGCCTCCTGGGTAAGGAAGGAGAGTAGTATTCTGTCCAATTCAGATTGGCAACAACATCTCCTCCGCAATCTCCTTCAGCACAAGTGCAGCACAATGCTGTGTGCTTGGCCCCCTGCTCTACAGGCTGTAAGGCTTCAATGCCATATCTAAATTTGCTGATAACACCACTGTTGGCCAGATCAAAGGGGGTGACGTATCAGCATATACTGTAGGAGGGGGATAGAAAATGAGGCCGAGTGGTGCCATAGCAACAATGTCAGCCAGACCAAGGAGCTGATTATTGACTTCAGGAGGAGGAAACCAGTGGTCCGTGAGTCAGTCCTCATTAGAGGATCCAAAGTGGAGTGGGTCAGCAGCTTTAAATCCCTCCGTGTTATCATTTCAGAGGATCTGTCCTGGGCCCAGCATGTAAATTCAATTGTGAAGAAGGCACGGCAGCTTTCATAGAAGTTTGTGAAGGACATGAGAGTCAGCTCAAAGACTGGACTGTTTATTGATTTCCACAGATGCTGCCTGACCTGCTGAGTTTCTCCAGCATTTTCTGTGTGTTGCCCTGGAGTTCCAGCATCTGCAGAATCGCTTGTGTTGACATTGTATTCTGTTGATGTAGGGAAGCGCGACAGTCCTGACCAGCGAGGGGTCAGCCAACAGAATTGATGCTTTACTGGGTGTGATGCACAATCTCATGGACCTCTAGCCTCTGGCGTTCTCCACACTCCATCCAGCAGCACAGCCATCATACAGGGGCGGCAGTCTCTGTGATACAGAGATCAAGGGGTTAAAGTACAGCACGCTGTCGTAGAAACTTAATGTCAGAGAAATGTATACAATATACATCCTGAAATGCTTTTTCTTCGCAACCATCCACAAAAACAGAGGAGTGCCCCCAAAGAATGACAGTTAAATGTTAGAACCCCAAAGTCCCCCACCCCCACCCCCCCAGCTCCCCTCTCAGGTGTAAGTGGCAGCAAGCAACAATCCCCCCTTTCCCCACTGGCAAAAAAAAAAGCATTGGCTCCCGCCACTCAAGTATGAGCAAAGCAACAGCAAAGACACAGACTTGCAGTTACCCCAAAGACTTCATGTTTCACCCGGCATTCGACATACCACAGGCTCTCTCTTTCTCCCCCTAATAAGGGAGAAAGGAGTGTCCCCGTTTCACAGCGAGAGGGGAGACATAACAAACAACTTGCTGGTTTACGATATTAAAAGTGCATTGCGCCATTCTTTTTCCGAGCTCTGTGCCCGCAGATCTTGGGTCTCTGGGCACACAGCCAAAGATCTTCCATCTCCCCTGACACACCAGTCTTCTCGGACACTGACTTCTGATTCCCCCGTCTCCAAAGCCACAAAATTCAGCCCTCCGAAGGTAAGCTGAGCTCTTGGGCTGAGCCCTTGACGTGCCCAACAATGGCCAGTTATGAAACCCCGAGAGCGGGTCCCATTCCCACAAAGAACTTTAGTCAGCGTGTAACTCTAGGTCAGGGTCTTCAAAAGAACCCTGAAAGGGAAAAATAGAGATATTAAAGGTGAAAATAGAGCTGTTTCAAAGATGCAAGCAAAGGAGTGGCCGTTAGGCGCCATTGACCCTCCTAAGCTGTGCCTTCCCATTGGTGATGCATACCAACAAATACCGCGGAGGTCATTGCAAGGACAGCAGTTGTCTACAGTAAAGATTAATAGCTCAGAGAGATAAAAACGTGTCATCTTCTTCTTAAGCCCATCATGCCTACTGGGGCATATCCCACCAACAATAGCTTGCCAGAGTGCTTTGTCCTGGGCCAGTCCTCCAAGTTGTCCCCAGGTGTAGCCTGTCTTTGTGTGTTCTTCCTCTCCCAGGGATGAGGTCAGTGGAGCTTCTGTTGGTATTTCTGTAGCTCTGGGTTTTTATCAGGATGGGGTTGCAAGCACCACACCCAGCCCTTCTCCCATTTCAGAGCGGGGCTTGGGACTGTCCATGGTGGAGTTGACATAAACGTGAATTATTTTTTCTGTTTCTTGGCACGTAGAACAGTACAGGCCGTTTGGCCCCTCGATGTTGTGCAGACCTTTTAACCTGCTCTAAGATCAGTCTAACACTTCCCTGCCACAAAGCCAGTTTTCTTTCTTCCATGTGCCCATCTAAGAGTCCCTTATGTATCCGCCTCTACCACCGCCCTGCCAGGGTGTTCCACACACCCTCCAGTGTCTGTGTGCGGCGGAAAAAAACTATCTCTGTCACCCCCCCCTCCCCCATACGTTGCACCAACCACCTTAAAATTAACCATTATATTAGCTATTTCCACCTTGGGAAGGGGCCCTGGCAGTCCAGTCTACTATTTCTTTTTAACACCTTGATGTTAGGCTACACCAAGAGTTCTGCCTTCAGTTCTGGTCTCCCCATTACAACAAGGATGAGGAGACTTTGGAGAGGATGCTGCAGAGACTCGCCAAGATGCTGACTGGATTAGAGGGCATGTGCTGTGAGGAGAGTTTGGACAAACTGAAGTAGTAGAGGCTGAGGGGAGGCCAGATAGAAGTTCATAAAGTCTTGTGTGGCATCGATGGAGTAATTTCCAGGGTTCAAATGTCTAATGCTAGAGGTCATTCATTTAAGGTGAGAAGGAGTAAGTTCAAAGAGGTCAAGTTTCTTTTTACACAGAGAGGTGGGTGTTTGGAATGAGCTGGTGGTGGAGGCAGAAACAACAGAGGTTTTTTAAATAGAGATTTTTAAATAAGCACCTGACTATGCAGGGAATGACGCAGTATGGACCATGTGCAGGCAGAAGGGATTAGGAAGATCATACAGTTTAGCACGTGTCTAAGGAGTTGGTGCAGGAGGGAGAGCTTCAGATTTTTGGATCATTGGGCTCTCTTCCAGGGAAGGTGGGACCTGGACAGAAGGGACGGTTTGTACCTGAACTGGAGGGGGACTAATATCCTAGAGGGAAGGTTTGCTCATGTTGCACGGTGAGGTGGGGGGGGGGGGTTTAAATTAGAGCTGCAGAGGAATATGAACCAGAGTGTCAGAACAGATAGTGGAGTGATTGTGAGAAAAGATGTTAAGCCTACATACAGTCAGGAATCGAAAGGCAGAGTATGGTGGATCTAATGTTCAGAGCTGAGTATATTTCAATGCAAGGAGTATTGTAGAAAAAGCAGGTGAGCTTAGGGCATGGATCAGCAAATGGAATTATGACATTGTAGCTATTAGTGAGACTTGTTTGCAGGAGGGGCAGGACTGGCAGCTCGGTGTTCTGATTCCTTTGCGTGAGATGTGACTGAGCGGGAGGGGTTTAACTGGGAGGGGTGGCATTACTGGTCAGGGAAAATGTCACAGCAGTGCTCAGTCAGGACAGACTGGAGAACTTGTCTGGTGATGTTTTATGGGTGTAGCCCCCTGGTAAGCCTCAGGCTCTCTCAGCTCGCTTTCATCGAGGGGGAGCAGCCTTCGGCCCCACCAGACTGGGTAATCAAGTTTGTGTGGATGCTGTGTGATGTACCCCACCCTGCCAAATCACAGACAATACACCATATGTGTTTAAATGATTACACTTTATAGATCTTACTGGAACTATGAATTAATAGAGATAAAATACAAAAGAAAAGTAAAAGGCACCAAATTTATCAAAGTTCAGCCACTTCATGCACAACAGTTGGAGCTCGATTAACGGAGTCTTTCCACCATTCGATCCCCTCCAACATCCTCGACCTGCTGCCTGGGACTAACCATGGTGGTCAACCAGACGCTCCACACGAGTCTATCTTTGTCTCCTCTCCTCGCCGAAGACCCTGGGCCTCGGACTCCTGCTTGGGGTCCGTTACGTCGGCCAGCTTACAGCATCGCGTCTCCTCTGTCTGTCCCTATTGCGCCTTCTGCCCCAAAGCCTGCAAAAACAATAGCTTACAGACACACAAGAAAGAATAACATCTATCCCAATTGGTTAGCAAATGAATACAATTCTCTTATCAGTAATTATAACCCAAACAAGCTGCGAGAGAGAAGCACTTTCTTATGTTATTAGCCTTAGCAGTAACATAAAAGAAGAACCCCTTACATGGGTAGAACTGAGGAATAGGAAGGTTATGACCACGTTATAGGATTGTATTTTTTCCCAGGGCTGAAATGGCTAACATGAGGGGGCATAGTTTTAAGGTGCTTGGAAGTAGTTATATAGGGGATGTTGGGGTAAATTTTTCACACAGAATGTGGTGAGTGTGTGGAATGCCCTTCCGGTGACTGGTGGAGGCAGATACTATAAGGTCTTTTAAGAGACTCTTAGATAGGTATGAGGAGCTTAGGAAAATAGAGGGCTATACGGTAAGGTAATTCTGGACAGGTTCTAGAGTAGGTTCCATGATCGGCGCAGCATTGTGGGTCAAAGGGCCTGTAATGTCCTGTAGATTTCTGTGTTTTATGTTGTACGTTCTGTATTATAGAGCACCCAGCAATCTGCGGGATTTAGAGGAGCAAATTCGTAGAGATCACAGACTGTTGCAAGAAACATAAAGTTGTGATAGTAGGTGATTTTAACTTTTCACATATTGACTGGGACTTACATACGGTAAAAAGGCTGGATAGGAAAGAGTTTGTCAAATGTGTTGAAAGTTTCCTTAATCAGTACATAGAAATCCCAGATAGAGAGTGTGATACTAGATCTCCTTTTGGAGAATGAGACAGTAGGTAATGGAATTTTGTGTACAGGAACACTTTGCATCTAGTGATTGTAATGCTATTTTTAAAAAAACAGATCTGGTGCTTTCCCAGTGTATATGATGACTAAACTCTTCTTGGGCTTTCAGCCGGGTGCAGATATCAATTTTAACCGACATTTCAGTGACAAACTGCCATCTTCATCAGGGTTGATGCCCAGGTATGTCTAGTCCTGTGGTATTTATACCATCCTCTCCCCCATCGTCCATCCCTCCTGATTGGTTAGTCCTCATCCAATCAGGTTTTCATAGTCCCATCTTATTTACAATTGAATTCCAGTTTTTACTTGGAGTGAGGCCTTCGTTTTTGTTCCTCTAGTTTTATTTCAATGGCTTCCTTCACCAGGCAGTCCCAAAAGCCATTGGCACAGCGCAGTAGTTTTGTGCCCTCGAAGTCGATCCTATGGCCGTTGCAAATGCAGTGTTCTGCTACTGCTGATTTCTCTGGGTAACCCAACTGGATACACCTGCTGTGCTCCTTGATGCAGGTTTCCACCGAGTGTCCTGCCTGGCTGATGTACACTGCTGCACATTCACGGGGAATCATGTAAACACCAGCCGTCCTGAGCCCAGGTCATCTTTCCTGGAAAGACCAGGAAACCTAACAATGAGGAGGAGCCCATCACTACCACCTGTGTTCCCTATATTCATCAGGATCGTGAAGAAATATCAGATTACTACATCCACACACCTATGTGGAAGCTCCAGGGTGGTTGGCAATTACAGGATTCCCTGTGAATAAAGGCAAAGTTCTCACTCTAACCAATCAGGAGGGATGGATGACAGGGGTATAAGTACCACTGGACCAGACGTGCCCAGGCATCGTCTCTGATGAAGATGGCAGAGTTTGTCATCGAAACGTCCGTAAAAATCGATACCTGTTCCCAGCTGGAAGCACAAGAAGAGCTTATTCATCATAAAAAGAGCTTTGACCAGCAGCTCATCCTGAAGTTTTGAGAGGGGACTTCAATCAGGTCCCTGCCTGAGGATAAAAGACAGTGGTGGATCAGTACAGCGCAAAAGAGCTTTGACCAGCGACCACTCGGTGTTCGGGATTGATCAGCAAGAGCAAATTAAAGGAAGGCAGGGGCAAAGGCAGCAGCCATCGTCACAGTGGACAGAGTCTAGAGTGGTGCTCTTGGAGGCTTCAGTCAGAGAAAGCAAAAAAAAAAGGAAAAGCTCAAGATTTTTTTCATTCTCTTTATATGTGCTCAGCTAGGACAGTAGGGATGACAGGCAGGATAGTGGAATGTTCCTGTTCAGGGATGTGGGAAGGCAGGGAGACCTCCAATGTCCCTGTCAACTACAACTGCGAGAAGTGTATCTGGCTGCAGCTTCTGACAAATCGCATTAATGAGTTGGAGCTGGAACTGGATGAACTGGATCATTCAGCTGGGGTGATTGATAGGACATATAGAAAGGTGGTTACGCCCAAGGTGTAGGACACAGGAAACTGGGTGACAGTCAGGAAGGAGAGTGGGGTTAAGGTGCCAGTGCAGAGTACCTTTGTGGCTATCCCCATCAACAACAGATTCATCACTTTGGATATTGTTGGAGTGGCGGGTGGGGGGGTGGTGGGGGATGACCGAACAGAGGAAAGTAGTGGGTGAGTCTCTAGCACTGAATCTGCCTCTGTGACTCAGAAGGGAAAGGGGTGGAGGGGGGGGAGAAGAGGCATACTATGGTGATGGGGGATTTGGGGATTTGTTAGTAGGGGAACAGACAGGAGTCCTGTGGCCGAGAACAAAATTTCCGGATGGTATGTTCCCTCTGGGATATCTCGGATTGAGGCCTTGGCATTCTTAAGTGGGAGGGTGTGCAGCCAGAAGTTGCGGTCCATGTAGGTACTAATGTCAAGGGTAGGATGAGTGACGAGGTTCTGTATAGGGATTTCAGAGAGTTAGGTTTATTTATTTTTTTGCGTATGTATTTGCTTGGGAGACAGACACAGTCTTTGGATGTGAGGTCATGAACTTTAGACAGATTAGAGGAGAAGTTGTTTGCTGTCTTGAGGCAAATTAGGGTGGAGAAATCCCCAGGGGCTGACAATGAGTTCCCTTGGACCCTTTGGGAGGCTGATGCAGAAGATGCAGGGGCCCCAGTAGACATATTTAAAACATCCTTAGCTGGAGGATTGGAGGATAACTGTTGTTTAGGAAAGGCTCTAAGAATAAGTCAGGAAATTATAAGCCAGTAAGGCTGACATCAGTAGTGGGAAAGTTATAGGAAGGTATTCTAAGGGACTGGATATATAAGTATTTGGATAGGCAGGGACTTATTGGGGATAGTCAGCATGGCTTTGTGCATGGTAGGTCATGTCTAACTAATTTTATAAGAGTTTCTGGAGGAATCTGCCAGGAAAGTTGATGAAGGCAAGGCAGTTAATATTGTCTACATGGACTCTAGCAAGGCCTTTGACAGGGTCCCACGTGGGAGGTCAAGAAGGTTCAGTCACAGAGATTTCAAGGTAAGGTTATGAATTGGATTAGGCATTGGCTTTGCGGAAGAAGCCAGAGAGGTAGTAGATGGTTGCCCCTCTGGAGGCCTGTGACTAGTATACTGCAGAGATAGTTCAACACACACAAAATGCTGGCGGAGCTCAACAGGCCAAGCAGCATCTACGAAAACGAGTAAATAGTGGACATTTTGGGCCGAGACTCTTCTTCAGGATTGTTGTTGTTTGTCATCTATTATCAACTATATGATTGATAATTTGGTAAACTGGATCAACAGATTTGCAGATGACATCAAAATTGGAGGTGTAGAGGATAGGGAGGAAGACTATTAGCTTGCAATAGGATCTGGAACAGCTGATAAAATGGGCTGAAAATGGCAGATGGAATTTAATGCAGGCAAGTGTGAGGTGTACACTTTGAGAGGACCAACCAGGGTAGGTCTTACACAGTGAGCACCGAGGAGTGCGGTAGAGCAGAGGGATCTGGGAATACAGGTAATAATTCTTTGAAGGTAGCATTGTAGATAGTGTTGTTAAAAAAGAAGTTTTTGGCACATTGACCTTCAGGATCAATGTATTGAGTACAGGATTTGGGATGTCATGTTGAAATTGTATAAGACATTGGTGAGGTCTATTCGGAGTATTGTGTGCAGTTTTGGTTACCGACTTGCAGGAAAGGTGTACTGTAAATTAGATTGAAAGAGTGCAGAGAACATTTACAAAGATGTTGCTGGGACTTGAGGACCTGAGTTATAGGGAAAGGTTGAATAGGTTCCTCGAATGAAGAAGATTGAGGGGAGTTTTGATAGAAGTATACAAAATTGAGGGATATAGATAGAGTAAATGCAAGCAGGCTTTTTCCACTGAGGTTGTGTCAGGCTACAACTAGAGGTCATAGGTTAAGGGTTAACAGTAAAATGTTCAGGGGAACATGATGGAGGGGGGCTTCTTCTCTCAGAGGGTTGTGAGAGTGTGGAACAAGCTGCCAGCACATGTGGTGGATGTGAGGTTGATTTCAACATTTGATAGAAATTTGAATAAGTACGTGGGTGGGTGGGGTATGGAGGTCTATGGTCCTCCATAGTCAGTGGGACTGGGCAGAACAGTGGTTTGGCATGTTTCACTGTTCTCTTCTACGTCTATGACTGTACCAGAACAGGATAGTTGTTCCTCCAGGTCTGATGCAGCACAAAAAAAACAGTAAGATAAAGAATGCAATTACATCAAGAAATGGAATAGTATAAATAGCTCATATAGATAAGTTTATTGTTTGTCCATAAATTGACACTAGGCACAGGAGTGCATGTACAGAGGCAGACTGACAGGAAATGATAAAGTAGTGGCAGTGGGGGTTACATAGAAAATCTACAGCACATTACAGGCCCTTCGGCCCGCAATGCTGTGCTGAACATGTACTTACTTTGGAAATTACTTAGGGTTAGCCATAGCCCTCTATTATTCCAAGCTGCACGCACCCATGGGGTTGTGGTAGGGTGAGTTAGCAGGTGGTGGTTTGGGGAAAGTAACTGATTTTGAGTCTGGTGGTCCTGGTGTGGATGCCATGTAGGTTCATTCTGGCTGGGAGCAGAACAAACATTCCATTAGCTGGGTGGGTGTGGTTCTACAACGCACTTCTGTGTATATATCCGTGAAAAATACATATTTCAACTTTATGTATATTAACTCTGCATCTGCAGAGAATGCTGGAGATTGTCACACCTGTGGAGTGATAAACCATTCATGCTTTGGTTTGTTAACAGTCTGTCTCTCCACTCCTGCTGTGTGTTTCCAATATCTGATACTATTTCAGATTTATGGGATCGCTTGTGTTTTCTTTAAAATTTTCTTCAACACTGCATCAGCCCTGTGTAGCTCATTCAGAATGACCTTTCAGTGAAGTAAGAACTTCAGCAATGGAGAACAAACAGGCCATTCAGCCCTTCAAGCCTATTTTACCAACTAGTAAGCTTCAGCTGATTCAATCGGGCATCTGACACCTTCTGGCAGTGATTCAAATCTGTCAGCTTTGGGCTTGAAGTTGTGCATTGCGTTGACACTGAGGTAGAGTAGCGCAGTGGGTAGCAAGATGCTATTACAGCTTGGGGTGCCAGAGTTCAGAGTTCAATTCCAACGTCATTTGTAAAGAGTCTATACATGTGGGTTTTCTGGTTTCCCCCCACACTCCAAAGATGTACCTGTTATTAGGGTTAATTAGTCATTGTAAACTGTCCCATGATTAGGCTAGGGTTAAATTGGGTGTTGTTGGGCAGTTTGACTCGAAGGGCCGATTACAAATTGTATCTCAATAGATAAATAAATACCCATCTTTCTGAGTGATAAAGGTTGTCCTTGACTCTCCCTGAAATGGCTAATTCTCTTTGAATCTTTCAACCTTGGGAAGTCGAGCAGACTTGCCTTGGACTGTTGACCTCTCAAGTCCCAGAAATCTTTCTGGTGAACCTTGTCTGCACTCCTCCATGGCAAGATTAGATTAGGTTAGATTATTGTCATTTACACCTGGGTGCAATCAAATTCTTCGCTTGTATGAGCTCACAAAGTAAACAGTGTCATGGTTATAATAATTACAGCAGTGAATGTAAACCAACAGGATAGTGCAGTCTGTAGTGTGTAAAACAACAGAATAGTGCTGTCTTGTTTAAAAACGTAAACACGAGGAATTCTGCAGATGCTGGAAATTCAAGCAACACACATCAAAGTTGCTGGTGAACACAGCAGGCCAGGCAGCATCTCTAGGAAGAGGTACAGTCGACGTTTCGGGCTGAGACCCTTCGTCAGTACTAACTGAAGGAAGAGCTAGTAAGAGATTTGAGAGGAAGAGGGAGAGATACAAAATGATAGGAGAAGACAGGAGGGGGAGGGATGGAACCAAGAGCTGGATGGGTGATTGGCAAAGGGGATATGAGAGGATCATGGGACAGGAGGCCCAGGGAGAAGGAAAAGGGGGAGGGGGGAAAAACCCAGAGGATGGGCAAGGGGTATAGTCAGAGGGACAGAGGGAGAAAGAGAGAAAGAATGTGTGTATATAAATAAATAACAGATGGGGTATGAGGGGGAGGTGGGGCATTAGCGGAAGTTAGAGAAGTCAATGTTCATGCCATCAGGTTGGAGGCTACCCAGACGGAATATAAGGTGTTGTTCCTCCAACCTGAGTGTGGCTTCATCTTTGCAGTAGAGGAGGCTGTGGATGGACCTATCAGAATAGGAATGGGATGTGCAATCTGTAGTGTGTAAAGCAACTGACTGGTGCAGAGATTGCAGTGACAAGCCTGTGACAGACTGTTTACCACTCTACGGGTTCTGTCGGTCTGTCCTTCATCTGGTGGGATGAGCCACGTGCTATGTTTCAGGGTCCTATGTAACTAGAATAGGCCACCGGACGCCACAATCTCCCGTCGTCTTTGAATATTGTGGATCTTCCTCTAACCGAGTTCCTTAATTTGTCCAGCCCCTGTATCCTTGATTTCTTTAATCACTTCAAAATCCTCCATGGCAAAGATTGACTTCACTTCTAAAGAAACATTGTTTATTGTCACATGTCTTTTGTTATATGTTATACATAGGGGTTGAGAGGGAAAATAAATCAACCATCTTGAATGGTGGAGCAGACTTGATGGGCTGAGTGGCTTAATTCTGTTCCAATATCGTATGGTTTTGTACACCAGCATGTAATAAAATTCCCTGTTCACATGAAACCCTCTTTCCTCTCGTCCCAGGTGGCCGGGCCAATAGTTTGTTCCTCAATTTTCCTTAATCCAACAGTATCTGCCCTTTAAAATCTTACATTGTATGGTGGAGACATGCGCAGAAGAATGATGTGGATTTGGAGGCTTCTCGAGAACACAAGTGCTCTGTGAGATAATGCTATCTTCCCCAGGCAACTGCCTTGTCATTGAGGGGTAAGAAGAGCCCTAGCTCAAAGTGTTTCACACGCCAGCTATGAATAGAGGCACTGGCTCCCTGAGGGTCACAGGTAAAGGACTAGTGGGCACGCACAGCCCTGGATTATGTTACCAGTGCCACTGACATTACATCACTGAGCTCTTCTTCGGATCTCTAATCCACTGTTGTTTGTTCAGCCCGTTCAGCTGTTGTCCCTCTGGTCTTATCTCCACTGATCCCCACCAACCAAGCAGCTCCTCTTCACCCTCCCCCCCCCCCACCCCCTTATCTCTGCTGCTCTGTGTTTGCAAGCTGTAGTAAAGTTTAATTATTCTGTTTATAATGGTTGGCTGACTTTTATCCCTGCCTGTTTTGACTTCTGGATCTAAACTCAGCAGCTGATCTCAAAACTGAAGCTGATGCCTCAGTGTATCGCTAGGGGAGCTAAGCCAGGATCCTTTCTCCCTTGTTTGTTCATAAGCTTACTGGTCCATTTAAAATAGTTTATTTAGTATCCTGGCCACTCAGCCCACACAGCACAAAGTGTTCTTTTGGAGGCATGAGATGTTGCTGGTGCTGGATTTATAGAGCAACACACAAAATGCTGGAGGCACTCAGCAAGTCAGGTCGTGTCTATAGAGAGGAATAAACAATTGACATTTCAGGCTGAGACCCTTTATCAGGATTGGAAACGAAGGGGGAGGAAGCCAGAATAAGGTGGTGGTTTAGGGGAAAGTACAAGCTGGCAGGTGATAAGTGAAGCCAGGTGAGGGGGGAAGGTAGGCCAGTGGGTGTTCTTCAGAATGTTGATGGCAGAGTTGCTGCCTCACAGCAGCAGAGGCCCGGTTTCGATCTTAACTTCCGGCACTGTGTGTGTGTGTATAGTTAGAACATTCACCCTGAGACCATGTGAGGACTCAGAGTGCTCTGGTTTCCTCCCACATCCTAATGTGTTGGTGAGTTAGTTGCCCCTTTATTATCTGGGTGAGGGGTATGGGTTAGGTTACAGGGAGCAGGCAGGAGAATAAATCAGCTATCAGCAAACTTGATGGGCCAAATGACCCAATTCTGCTCCTGTGTCTTATGGGTAGTATTTTGGGGGTAATTGATGGGAATGTGGGGAATATAAATATTGGGATGGGTTATAAATATTTGGTTGGTGATTGGCATGGGCGAAAGGCCTCTTTGGTCTGGACATTATCAGGATCAATACAAGGTGATCCAAGTCTCTGTATCACATTAAGGGATACTGGACAGCATTTTTAAGCTTTGTGGCCCTGAGAGAATCACAAAGCAACACACAAGTACTGAAGGAGCTCAGCAGGTCAGGCAGCATGTGGAGGGAAATGGACAGTCGATGTTTTGGGTCGAGACCCTTCATTAGATTAGATTAGATTAGATTCAACTTTATTGTCATGGTGCCGAGTACAGATACAAAGCCAGTGAAATGCAGTTAGCATCTGACCAGAAGTGCAAAAGAAAAATGTTATTTACAAAATAACTGCGAATAAAAAGTAAGTGCTACAGCACACAAATATAAAAGTACTGAGACAGTCCAACATGGGTGCAATACTGCTTAGTGCTGTGATGTGAGGTTCAGCAGGGTCACAGCCTCAGGGAAGAAGCTCTTCCTGTGCCTGCTGGTGCGGGAGCAGAGGCTCCTGTAGCGCCTATCGGATGGGAGGAGAGTAAAAAGTCCATGGTTAGGGTGAGATACATCCCTGATAATGCTTTTCGCCCTGCCCAGGCAGTGTTTATGTTAGATGTTCTCAATGGTGGGCAATTGGGTGCCTATAATCCACTAGGTAGTTTTCACCACCCACTGGAGTGCTTTGCGGTCCGATACAGGACAATTGCTATACCACTCTGAGATGCAGTCGGTGAGTATGCTCTCAATGGTACAACGGTAAAAGTCCGTCAGTATCCTGGGACAGAGGTGAGCTTTCTTGATGCTCTGCAGGAAATAAAGGCGCTGTTGTGCCTTTTTAATCAGGATGGAGAAGTTCAGGGACCAGGTGAGATCATCGGAAATGTGGACACCAAGGAATTTGAGGCTTGATACATGCTCCACTACAGTTCCATTGATGTAGATGGGGACGTGAGTGTGGCTCCTAGAATGCCTGAAGTCCACAATAATCTCCTTGGTCTTCTGGGTGTTAAGGGCCAGGTTGTTGTCAGCACACCATGCAGCCAGGTGCTGGACCTCGTCCCTGTAGGCTGTCTCGTCATCCCCTCTGATCAGGCCAACTACCGTGGTGTCGTCTGCGAACTTGATTATGGAGTTAGAACCATGTACAGGAACGCAGTCATAGGTGAAAATGGAGTACAGAAGAGGGTTCAGCATACAGCCTTGAGGCACACCGGTGTTCAGAGTGAGAGTGGAGGAGAAGAGGTTGTCTAACTTAACAGATTGGGGTCTGTTAGTCAGAAAGTCCAAGGTCGTCAGAACAGTATTATAGATGCTGGGGTTTCTAGCTTCTGAATTTGGAAACTTGTTTAACTAAGGAAGTGATTATTCCCATTGGCTCTGAGCAATCCGACTCTTCCCTCTCCTTGTTTTCCATATACCCATTCAATGTATTCTGATCCCCACAAAGTCCCCTTTTAGTCTTTTGCTGCTTATGTATATAGAGGGAGTGATTCACAGTGCCAAATTAACCCACTTAGAATATTTATGTGGCTTGGGCCCTTTGGGGGAGCCCGCAAGGTCACAGGAAAAACGTGCTAACAGCGCAGAAATAAGCAGGTTGGCATCAGACCTCAGTATTTAGAGCTGTGCGGCAGCAGTACTACCTGCTACATTGCTTTTCTGACCTCCCTTCCTAATTCACAACAGTACTTTGAAGGTAGTTAAACATCATAAAGTACTCTACAAGAGTGGCACAAGCAAGATTTGGCGTGTGGCCACTTTGGGACCAATTACTGCACACTCCATATGGAAGAGCCCGTCGTGGCAGAGAGATCAGAGTCGGTTTATTATCACTGATGTATGCAGTGAAATATGTTGTTTTGTGATGGCAGTACAGTGTAAAGACAAATTACTACAAGTTACAATAAAAGCATTTAAAATTTAAATAAATATGTCAGAAGAGGAACAGTGAGGCAGTGTACATGGACCTTTTTTTAAAAAAAAATCTGATGGCAGAGGGGAAGAAGCTGTCCCAAAAAAAATTGGGAATGGCTTTTAGGCTCTTATACCCAAAATAATCTGCAGATGCTGGGGTCAAAGCAACACTCACAACACGCTGGAGGAACTCAGCAGGTCGGGCAACATCCGTGGAAAAAATCGGTCGACGTTTCGGGCCGGAACCCTTCGTCAGGACTGTAGGGGGAAGGGGCAGAGGCCCTATCAAGAAGGTGGGGGGAGGGTGGGAAGGAGAAGGCTGGTAGGTTCCAGGTGAAAAACCAGTAAGGGGAAAGATAAAGGGGTGAGGGAGGGGAAGCAGGGAGGTGATAGGCAGGAAAGGTGAAGAAGGAATAGGGGAAAACACAATGGGTAGTAGAAGGAGGTGGAACCATGAGGGAGGTGATAAGCAGCTGGGGGAGGGGGCAGAGTGACATAGGGGAAGGGAGGGGGAGGGAATTACCGGAAGTTGGAGAATTCTATGTTCATACCAAGGGGCTGGAGACTACCTAGATGGTATATGAGGTGTTGCTCCTCCAACCTGAGTTTGGCCTCATCATGGCAGTGGAGGAGGCCATGTATGGACATATCTGAATGGGAGTGGGAAGCAGAGTTGAAGTAGGTGGCTTCACCTTTCCTGCCTATCCCCTCCCCCACCCCTTTATCTTCCCTCTTACTGATTTTCCACCTGGAACCTACCAGCCTTCTCCTTCCCACCCTCCCCCCACCTTCTTTGTAGGGCCTCTGCCCCTTTCCTCTGTTGTTCGTCCATTGTTGACGTCGATGAGGACCTCGACACCAATATGATGGTGTCGAGACTAGCGCGTGATTTGGATTTAAGTGAGGGAGAGTTGCGCAGCGTCAGCCTCACTCTCTCTTCCCAATTCCCATCTGGATCCAGTGGCAAGACAGAGTCGAGACGGCTGGAGATGGGACTAGGCTCAGTGGATGACCGGGATGTTTTCTGTGTCTTGTCCTGCTCTACACGTTCCACAATGCTTGCAGAGACCACCTTCTTGACCGTTGGACCTTCCATTGGTCTCGTCCGCTCAATCCGCCGGAGTCTGTCTTCACTTGCTGGGATAGACAACTCTCTATCTCACCGAGGGTTTGAGACCCGTCGGCTACCCTCACCTGGTTTAGCCGGCTTGTCAAAGCCGTTGCCTGGGGTGTGGCCGCTGTCGCATGCAAACAGCTACGGGGAGCCACAGGTGAGAGCTGAGTGCCAAGTGGGGACCAAAGGTGGACTAACAGAGTGACATAGGGGAAGGGAGGGGGAGGGAATTACTGGAAGTTGGAGAATTCTATGTTCATACCAAGGGGCTGGAGACTACCTAGATGGTATACGAGGTGTTGCTCCTCCAACCTGAGCAGGACAAGACACAGAAGACGTCCCGGTCATCCACTGCGCCTAGTCCCATCTCCAGCCCTTCCCTCTACAGTCCTGACAAAGGGTTCCGGCCCAAAACGTCGACCCATCTTTTCCACGGATGCTGCCCGACCTGCTGAATTCCTCCAGTGTGTTGTGAGGCTCTTATACCACCCTCCCTCATGGTAGTTATGAGATGAGGGCATGTCCTGAATGGTGGATGGTGCTTTCCTGAGGGAACTGCTTCCTGAAGATGGTATGGAAGGTGGGGAGGGTTGTGCCCATTGATGAAGATGGCAGCGTCTACAGCAACACACAAAATGCAGGAGGAAATCAGAAGGCCAGGTAGCATTTATGGAGGGAAATGAACAGATGACATTTTGGGCTGAGGCCCTTCATCCGGGTTGGAAAGGAACAGGCAGAAGCCAGTTTAAAAGTTGCAAGTAGGGGGAAGAGTATAAGCCGGCAGGTGATGGGTGAAAACAAGTGAGAAAGTAGGAGGGTGGGGGGGGGGGGAATGAAATGAGAAGCTGGTGGGTAATAGATAGAAAAGGTAAAGGGGAAATCTAGGAGAGGAGAGTGCTACATGAGAGAAAGGGAAGAAGGAGGGGCAGAGGGAGGTGATGGGCAGTTGAGGAGAAGAGATGAGGTGTTCTGCAGCATCGGGAGGGAATTCCAGAGCTTTGTACCCACCACTGAAGGCACAGCCTTGAGCAGTGGAGACGTACAGAGGATCATGTCTGAGATTATTGTTGGGTACAAAGAGGTCACAGAGTTTGGGAAGGGCTTCAGGACAAGGTTGATTTTTTTTTTAAATTCTCTTCAGGTTTCGCTGAGCTGTTATCCTTTGGCATTAGGTCACTGGTAAATAAGTCACTTTGTTCAAACTGCATGAAATTACTACTGCAAGTTGTTCACCCTGTAAAGCCAAACAAAGAAATTCAGATCAAAGGCCATTAGATGCATAGACTTAACTCCAATTTGCAGTGATATCTCTCCCCCTCTCCCCCTCTCCCCCTCTCCCCCTCTCCCCCTCTCCCCCTCTCCCCCTCTCCCCCTCTCCCCCTCTCCCCCTCTCCCCCTCTCCCCCTCTCCCCCTCTCCCCCTCTCCCCCTCTCCCCCTCTCCCCCTCTCCCTGACTCTCACACACACATATATTCTGGTTCCTCTCTTACCCTTTCTCCCCATCTGCCCATCACATCCTTCTGGTGCCTCTCCTTCTCTCCTTTCTCCCATGGTCCACTCTTCTCTCCTATTAGATTCTTCCTTCAGTCCTTTAACTCTTTCACCCATCCCTTCCCTAACCTACCCACCTCCCCCCTCACCTAGTCTCAACCATCATCTCTCAGCAATTACTCCTTTCCCTCCCTCTACCTTTTTAGTCTGGCTTTTTTGTACCATTTCATTTTTCAGTCTTGATGAAGGGTGTTGGCAATTGCTTGTTCTCCTCCATAGGTGCTGCCTGACCTGCTGAGTTCCTCCAGCATTTTGTGTGTGTTGTGCTTGCGTAATAATCCTACCCAGCCCTGCTTTCTGCTCCCAGCGCCTTGGGGTTAAGTTGCAAACATTTGCGTCTTGGACTGTAATAAAGAGATTACAAAGCAGGATAAATGGCCCATGAAATCTTAAGTTTTAACCTGTCCCTTCCAAATTCAGCTGCATGCTACTGGCTTTACACCAGCTTGCCTCTGAGCCACAAGCCCAAGGGAGAAGGGAGTTTGGATGCATAAGTCAGACTGACATTCCCAATACGAGTCCAACAAGAGACCCTGAACCAAGTCCCCTATTGCTGTCTCAAATTGTGAAGGGGTAAGGTGTGGAAAGGATATTGTTACATATGTGTAGAGCAAGAACAATAACAGAGTACTAGAATTAAAAGCATGTTAGCCACAGTACATATAAAGTATGGGAGCTACAAACTGGGCCCTCTGAGACGAAAAACGTGCGCACTCGAAAGCCCATGCAAAAAGAGAGAGCCCTCCACGTGTAGGAGGCCCGGTCGATTCACCGCACGATCTATCGGCCACGTGCACGCTTGCCAGGGCTCTCACAGTTGACCCAATGGGGTTCAGAGATGTGTGGTGCAATTTCTTTTACAGAGGGCGGCGGGTGCCTGGAATACGTTGCTATGGGTTGTAATGGAGGCATATACAATAAGTGGCTCTTAGATAGGCATGTAGATGTGCAGAAGTGGAGGCATATGAACATTATGTTGACAGAAGGAAGTTAGTTTAATTAGTTCAGCACAGTGTCATGGTCTGAACATTAAAGCATGCTACAGATTCTTAGGCCAATCTTTTAACTTAACTAAGATCAGCTGAATTCTTCTTTCCCAAATAGCCCTCCAATTTTCTAACATCCATGTTATAATCTAAGAGTTTCTTAAATTCCCCTAATATATCTGACTCCACCACCACTCCTGGCAGGGCGTTACAAGCATCCACCACTCTGTGTAAAGAGCTTACCTCTTCACATTCCATAAGACATAGGAGCAGAATTAGACCACTCAGGCCATTGAGTCTGCTTCGCCATTCCATCATAGCTGAGCTATTAATCCTGTCAACCTCGTACCCTTCTTCCCGTAACCTTTGATGCCCTGGCTAACCAAGAACCTATCAATTTCTGCTGTAAATAGACTTAATGACTCAGGCTACGTCCACACTAGACCAGGTAAGTCCGTAACCGAAGCTTCTTCTCTTCATTTTGAGACTCCGTCCACACTGAAACGGCGTTTTCTTCCCCCGAAAACGCAGCTTTTCAAAAACACTCTCCAGAGTGAATAAATCTGAAAACGCCTAACGGCCGGCGTAGTGTGTACGGGGTAACCAGATCTTTTTAAAACCGCTGTCATGGCGTGCCGGAACAGGTGGTGACAGCAGCACGGCTTTTCATTGTTTTCTTGAACACAACCCCCCCCACACCACAACAGTGGCTTCATGTGTGTGTTGGTTACTTTATTGTCTATGTTAATTTCAACCCCCCCCCACACAACCTAACAATTTCAGAACAGACGGCAACGAGACTGAAGCCAGAAGAGTTAGAAATGTACTCACCAAATACTTTGACCCATAGCTTACTGAATAAATAAGTATACTCACTCAGCCCTGTTTTCTGCCCTTGCTTGTATGAAGGTGGTTTACCTATTTATGCAAGTACTTCTCTGACAATAGATGTGTAACAGCCTAACGTAAAGTCGTGTGGAAATACAAGATAACACTGATGCAGACATGTTTTATACATTTAACAAGGTGCTTTATTAATGTATTGCTTGTGCAAACATTCAATAGGTGCAATTGTCACTACTTCCAAAATGTCACTTTTAAGTAGTAGATTATGTTTGGCATTGATGTGAAAATGTTAAGGCCAAAAAAGGAAAATTGTAATTTTCACTTTTACTCAGGTAAAAATAATATCACTTTTGCCTAGTAATTTGTTTTATTGCACATGTTAAGTACAGCAAAATAATACAGAAAGACATGGCAAAAGTAAAGACAAACAAATGAGGTAGCAGCAAATTTCACTTTTGCCCAGTAACAAGCCTTACTGTATTTAGTTGTAGCTGTTGTCCCTTTCATCGGTGAAGAGACTATGGCTGTAGGAAGTGTTCCCAGGGTGACCCCTCTGTGACAGTGGGGAAGATATTGGTGGGGCCACCAGGGGGGTCTGTGTGTCCGTATGTGTAGCTATTGTAGTGGCTGTGAGGCTGGTATTGTGGCGGTGAAAAGCTCTGGGGGGTTGCCATCATATTCCTCATCATTGCAAATCCCTCTGCAACAGGGTTAGTCAGTTTTTCAGTGTTTGTCGTCAGCCGGGTCATACTGTCTGTGAACTCCCTGTTGCCTCTATACGCTCCAGTATTTGTTTTTTTTAGTTTTAAGTCCTCTCTGTGAGAGCCAACAGCTGTCCGTCGTTTGGCAATTTCCTTTTAAGTTTTTCTAGTCTGTAACTGGACAGACATGCACCAAGTCTTTCACGGTGAGATTCCACACCGAACATGTTGCAGCCATCACCTGTTGCTTGGTTCAAACTGTCGGAGTCGGGCGTACTCGTCGAAGCGGGTGAGTTCTGTAGATGTGTCCTGCACATGCCCAGTAGGAGATTCACCTAAACACCCGTTTCAATGTGGACGGAGGTGTTTTCAAAAAATTGTTTATGTGAAACTGGCCGGTCTAGTATGGATGTAGCCTCAGACTCCAAAGCTGTCTTTGGCAATGAATTCCAGATTCACCACCCTCTGGCTAAAGAAGCTCATTCTCATCTCTGTTCGAAATGGACGTGCCTCTATTCTGAGGCAATGCCCTCTGGTCCTAGACTCACCCACTGTAGGAAACATCCCTTTCACATCCACTTTGTCTAGGCCTTCAATATTTGATAAGATTTCAATGAGATTCCCCCCTCCCCCCACCCCAATTCTTCTTACTCTTCTAAACTTCAGCACAGGCCCAGAGTTCCTCGTTCATTAAACCTTTCTTTCCCAGAATCATTCTCGTGGATCTCCTCTGGACCCTGTCCAATGCCAGCACACCTTTTCTTAGATAGGGGCCCAAGTGCTCACAATACTCCAAGTACAGTCCGACCAATGCCTTATTATGCCTCGGCATCACATCCTTGTTCTTATATTCTCGTCCTATACATTCTTCTGATCACCTTAAAATTATGCCCCCTTGTATGAGTCATTTCTGCCCTGGGAAAAAGTCTCTGGTTGTTCTCTATCTATTGCTCTTATCATCTTGTACACCTCTATCAAGTCACCTGTCTCCAAAGAGAAAAGCCCCAGGTCACTTAACTTGTCTTCATAAGAAAAAGTGCAGGCAGCATCCTGGTGAATCACCTCTGCACTCTCCCTAAAGCTTCCACATCCTTCTAATGAGGCTATTGTACCGTTTTATCAAAGACACCTCTAGAATAAATCCCTTGGCAATTAGGTGTTCATAGTTCTGTCTGAGGAGCAGGTGAACTGCATGTTGTGGGGGGTTGCTGCAGTAACCACTATTTGTGAATGGATTTCTGCCGTCACACTGTTTACTCCCTGTCTGCGTTTTTCCTGAAGAGGACACATCATCAGTCGTAGGTTTTATGACACAGCCTGCGCTATATTTAAGTTGTTGGGACTTCTATGATTTGCAACAGCAGCAGGGTGGTGGACATTGTACCGTGTATTTGTTATTTTATCGTCCAATCTGTTTCAAAAGAACCTTTGGTCTCAATAACATTGCTGAGGAAATGCTCAGGTCAGGTTGGGCAGGGTTTTCAGAGTGCTGGAACTTCCACGTAGTGCACCCTGTAAGGTGCTCAGTTCCACTCTTACACAGTAATACCGCAGTGGAACAGACCCTCTGGTCCGATTGGCCCGTGCTGACCATTTGCCCACCAGGCTAGTCACACTTGTCCACGTTTCGCCCATATTCCTTTAAACCTTTTACCTGTTCAAATACAATTGTACCTGCCTATACCTCTCCCTGTGCAACTCGTTCCATACATCCACCACCCTCTGTGTGGGAGGAAAAAAACTTCCCGTTGAGTCCCTTTTAAGTCTTTTCTGTCTCACATTGAATCTGTGCTTTCTAGTTTTAGACACCCCTATGATACGGTAAAGGACTCTGACTATCTATGCCGTGTCTGATTATATAAACTTCTAATGGTGTGAAAGGTTACAGGGAGAAGGTGGGAGAATGGGGTTGAGAGGGAAAATGGATCAACCATGATGAAAAGACGCAGCAGACTCGGGCCAAATGGCCTCATTCTGCTCCCATGTCTTATGGTGGAAAAAAAGGAGCATGTGATTCACAAATAAAAATTCTCAGTTAAATTGATCAAAGTCCCTGGTGGTAATATGAACAAAGGGTTAGAGGCAGCATATGTTTACAAGGCACCATATACTCCTTCCACACAAAGGTAACAATAAACAACTAATTACAGTTTCAATTGCTATAATCAGTTAATGGCACGAAGGTTGGGTGTGTTGCGGATAGTGTGAAGGGCTATCAGAGGTTACAGCGGGATGCAAAACTGGGCTGAGAAGTGGCAGATGGAGTTCAACCTAGATACGTGTGAGGTGGTTCATATTGGTAGGTCAAGTATGATGGCAGAATATAATATTAATGGTAAGACTCTTGGCAGTGTGGAGGATCAGAGGGATCTTGGAGTCTGAGTCCATAGGACACTCAAAGCTGCTGCACAGGTTGATTGTGTGTTAAGAAGGCATACAACTGTGGGCAACACACATCAAAGTTGCTGCGTTCACCAGCAACTTTGATGTGTGTTGCTTGAATTTCCAGCATCTGCAGAATTCCTGTTGTTTGCGTTTAGATACAACTGTGGGATTGAGCTCAAAGAGCCGAGAGGTAATGTTGCAGCTATATAGGACCCTGGTCAGACCCCACTTGGAGTACTGTGCTCAGTGCAGGAAGGATGTGGAAACTATAGAAAGGATGCAGAGGAGATTTACAAGGATGTTGCCTGGATTGGCGAGCATGCCTTATGAGAATAGATTGAGAGAACTCGGCCTTTTCTCCTTGGAGCAACAGAGGATGAGAGGTGACCTGATAGAGGTGTACAAGATGATGAGAGACATTGATCATGTGGATAGTCAGAGGCTGAAATGGCTAACATGAGAAGACGCAGTTTTAAGGTGCTTGGAAGTAGGTACAGAGGAGGTGTCGGGGTAAGTTTTTTATGCGATGGTGGGGGAGGCAGATACAATAGGGTCTTTTAAGAGACTGCTGGATAGGTATGTTGAGCTTAGAAAAATAGAGAGCTATGGGTAGCCCAAGGTAGTTTCTAAAGTAAGTACATGTTCGGCACAGCATTGTTGGCCAAAGGGCCTGTATTGTGCTGTAGGGGTTCTATGTTTCTAATTTTAACATCTGGAATATAATCGGGTAAGTTTACAGAATTACATATTTACAGTACACATCCCGACCAGCAGAACCCCTTTGAATATTCAATACTGGTGTCTGTTCCAAAAACCTCTGAGTAGAAACTGCTGACACCCAAAATATATCCTTTTTGTCACAATGTTGAGGGGTGGCTCCCATGAACTAACCAAAATGTTAAGTGGCAGATCAGACCCGTCTTCAACCGTGCATTGTTTAAAAAAAACAGAATAAGCATTAAGAACACAATGAAAAGTACAGTAAGTGTTAATAAATGTTCTTGCCATTAGCACTTTATTAAAGGTATAGGCAAAGCACAATGCACAGTGGAAGATGGTCCTGATCTTTCACTTAACTTTTTGTGTACTGGAAAACACTCTTGACTCTCTTGTCTTCCTCTATATAGGTGCAATTGGACAAAAGACCACAGAATATTGTGGGCAAGTTTCATTTCCTGAAAACTGGTCTAATTTTCATTGTTACATAATTATGTTAAACCATATTTCATAACCCCAGAATAATGCCTGACAAACCACCTTGCCTAATCACTACTTCAGTATAGCAACACCATGACCATTTGCACTACAATGGACATTTTTGTTCTAATTGTTTCCTTTCTGTTAAAAAAAAGATGTGTATAATTTGTTTTTCTTGTGAATGCTGTGCAAAGATGCTATGTGCCTGTGATGCTGCTACAAGCAAGTTTCTCATTGCACCTGAGCGCACATGTACTTGTGGAGATCTTGACTTTGTTTCAGAGGTGGGCTAGCAATCAAGCAAGATGCTTTGTCACAGTGGTCTGCCTTGTGCATCAAAACTGCACCCTCAGCAATGATGTCACAGCAGTGTCCCCCAATTATTGTGGGGCTTTGTTTGAATTGGAAATTGCTGGGTGCTGCCAAATTTCACTTGGCTTCCTGCCACATTAGTGTGATCCCTCCTGTACGCCCGGAATGTCGTCTCGGCACCCCACTGCCCACGGGAGGACTGTAATGGGGTGGAGTCGGGGGCTCACCTCTTTGCACACTGTGGGTTCGCGAAGATGGAAGAGAATGGAAGGGACAGTACTAAGATTCATGCCCAGCAGCTGCGTTACCGAGGACTCCGTGATCTACGGGCTGTTCCCGAGGACGCTCACGGAGACAAACATCCGGTGCTGCTGGCAGATCATCAATTCGGTGAAAGACGCGCTTTGGTCGGCCAGAAACTTGGTGGTCTGCCAGCACATGGAGATGCCCATGACTGAATGCTGCCCACTGGCCCACTCTCGCCTGCGGGAGTACGTGCTGAGGGATGCACTCAAGCTTGGTGCGGCCACCGCGAAGGCCCGGTGGGGCAGGACCTCAGTTTAAGGTTCATCACCCGTGGGAGTGGGAGGGGTTGGGTGGGGAGGAGGCTAACCCTCATCAGCGGTGTGGACAGGTAATCAACATGGTGCCCCAGGAGTGGGTGGAATTGTTAATTTGGAAAAGGAATTCGAGCCAACGCCTGCCTTTATTGTTAGTAAGGCTTAACTCTTGACCAAGGATTGAGCGTAAATGAATGGTTTATTGTAAACATCTTTCATTTGTATATGAACAAAGAGTCAACGTATAATTTTATTGTAAATAACTTTATTGAATAAGGACTCAGAGTCAATGAATGATTTTTTTTCTTATATGTAAATAACTTTATTTTGTAATAACTCTGAATAAAGTATTTTTGGAGGGAAAAAAAATTAGTGTGATCAGGGGACTAATTTGCAGTCATAAAAATCAGGGTATTAACTTCATTGTTTCACAGATTGGGTACCTGACAATCTTTTGTGAGGGAAGTAACTTTAACTGCTTTGGTGCTAATATTCCCCTTTGCCCCTGCAGGACACTCAGGAGAAAGGAGCAATGAGCCCAGAAAAGGCCGAGGAAATGAAGCTAAAAGCCAAGTACCCGGTTTTGGGATTAAGACCCGGAGGCTCTGAGTTCCTGATGAAGCGACTGCAGAAAGGGGTAAGGAGCAGGCGATCATAGTGATAGAATACTACTTCAGGCCCTGTGTTCCAATTTAGTCTGTGCCAACCTGGTCTTCTGCCTCATCCTACCTCCCTTGCACTGGAACAATAGCCCACCATACCCTTCTCATCCACATACCTATCCGAACTTCTCTTAAATTATACTGTTGAACCTGCATAAGACCAAAAGATCATAAGATATAGGGACAGGATTAAGCCATTCGGCCCTTCGAGTCTGCTCCGCCATTGCATGATGGCTGATGTATTATCCTTCTCAACCCTATTCTCCTGCCTTCTCCCCGTAACCTATCGACCACTTCTGTTGGCAGCTCATTCCCCCCTCAGATTCCCCTTTAAATATTTCACCTTTAACCCATAATCTAGTTCTAGTGTCACCCAACTGGAGAAGAAAAATCTGCATGCATTCACCCTATCGCTATACCCCTCATAATTTTGTATACCTCTAACAAATCTCCCCTCATTCTCCCGCTCTCCAGTCCGAACCTGTTCAACCTAAAATTCAACTCCTCAAGTGCCAACAACGTTCTTGTTAATTTCCTCTTGCACTTGTTCACTTGCAAAAACAGGTTTATTATAAGTACTACAACCCTACAATAAGTGTGTGCAAACTACAACCATGACTGAATTCAGCCAAACGATTTCCATCCCGATCCAGGATGTAGTTTATTCCCTGCAGTGCCCAGTCATCCTGGAACTCTTCCGTGGTGTATGTGGACACTGCGTGTTCTTTCTCCAGGGATACTTGGGCATGAATGTACCCCCAGAAGATAGCCAGGAAATCAGCTTGGGTGGAGCCCTCTGCTTCCATGACCTGAGTCTGGTTGGCCAGGCCCAGGAACAAGGGAACCAGGCCAAATTCCTCCTGACCCACCTCTCCTCCGCCCCCCCCACCCCCTCACTGGGTAACAAAATATTAAGAGGGTGGGGCTAAAGTGTAACCATAAATAAAAACAGTGGCCCCCTACAGGAAGGTAAATAGGAGCTGCACCTCACCCATTTCCATCTACATATGCTACACAGTCTCGTACAGTCCACAGAAGTGAAGCAGCTGGAAAAACTGCATAGACCGGATCTGTCTGGATGCATCACGGTTTGTATGGCAGCTGCTCTGCACGTGACTGCAAGAAACTACAGAGAGTTGTGCACGCAGCTCAGCACATCACAGGAACCAGCCTTTCCTCTGTAGCCTCTGTCTACACTTCTCACTGCCTCAGTAAAGCAGCCAGCACAATCAAAGACCCCTCCCATTCCAGACATTCTCTGTTCTGCCCTCTCCCATTCAGCAGGAGATGCAAAAAATCTGAAGCACGTACCACCAGGCTGAAGGACAACTTCTATCCCGCTGTTATGAAACTCTGGAATGGATGTCTTGTACAATAAAAAGAACCCTTGGCCTCACAATCTACCTCATTATGATCTTGCAGTTCATCGTTTACCTGCACTTTTTCATAGAAACATGGAAAACCTATAGCACAATACAGGCCCTTCGGCCCACAAAGCTGTGCAAAAATGTCCTTACCTTAGAAATTACCTAAGGTTACCCATAGCCCTCTGTTTTCCTGAGCTCCATGTACCTGTCCAGGAGTCTCTTAAAAGACCTCATTGTATCTGCCTCCACCACTGTTGCCGGCAGCCCATTCCACGCACTCACCACTCTCTGCGTTTTAAAAAAAACAATTTATTCCTGACATCTCCTCTGTACCTACTTCCAAGCACCTTAAAACCGTGCCTTCTTGTGATAGCCATTTCAGCCCTGGGAAAAATCCTTTGACTAATGCCCCTCATTATCTTATACACCTCTATCAGATGACCTCTCATCCTCCGTCGCTCCAAGGAAAAAAGGCTGAGTTCACTCAATCTATTCTCATAAATCATGCTCCCCAATCCAGGCGACATCCTTTTAAATCTCCTCTGCACCCTTTCTATGGTTTCCACATCCTTCCTGTAGTGAGGCGACCAGAACTGAGCACAGTACTCCAAGTGGGCTCTGCGGTGACTTTTACACTTTATTCTGCATTGTTCTTGTTTTAGCTCAATGCGCTGACTTTTTTTTCTGTATGAACAGTATGCAAGATAATCTTTTCACTGTCTTGATGAGTATGACAATAATAAGCAAAATTAATACCAAAAAATTATACAGGACACCAAACTATGTAACACCCTCCACCCCAGGTCCTCAGTGTACAAGGGAAGGGCCTCAGTATGAAAGAACCTCCATTGTAGACATCCTCTGTCACTAACAGAAGGGCCTCTGTGTAAATCCCTTTCTCTCTGACCTTGAGTGAAACTATGGGTCATCTGGACCTTTCCCTGCACCCAAGGTTCTCTCCGCTGTCCACGTAAGGATTTATCTGTGCATCTGAGGACCAGTACAGGAGAGAGACATACCACCCTCGTGCCTACTCTGCTACTTAACAAGAACATGGGTGACCTGTTGCCTCATATGCACCGTCCCTCAGCTCCCTCAATATCTGCGGACTTCTGTGCTGATTATCCTCAGCCACTGAGTCTCCATGGCTATGCTGGCTGCTTTACTAAGACAGCGAGAAGTATAGACAGAGTTCACTTCCTCTGGCACTTTGTGTCCCTCTTAAATTTTCTTCTCTCACCTTGAACCTGCGCCCTCTAGTTTTCCACTATCTTGGGGAAAAGACTGAGACCGTCCACCTTACTGATGTCCGTCGTGATTTTATAAACTTTGCTTCAGCTTCCTGTGCTCCAGATAAAACAGTCCCAGCCTGTCCAGTCTCTCTTCATAATTCAAGAACTCCAGTCCCCACTCCAGCTTAATGACATGCCTGCTATACACAATACTGATAGGATGGTCTCACCAATAAAAGAAACTACAACATGATATACTCCGTGTCCTGACTGATGAAGGCAAAAATGAAATGCACTTTCTTGTCTACCTGGGTTACCACTTTCAGGGTACTATGTAGCTGTCCCCCAAGTCTCTGTTCTACAGCAATATCTGGGACCTTATGCCCAGAGTTCAAAAATACTGGAAATTTGAAGGCTTCCGTAAATACTGTCAGTGGCCACTGCTCGTGAATATGCTATCTAATCGTCCAGTCATGTAGCAGCAACTCAATGCATAAAAACATGGTCAAGAGGCTGGGTGATTTACTGCGTCCGGTGCTCCCGATGTGGCCTTTTATATATTGGCGAGACCCGACGCAGACTGGGAGACCGTTTCGCTGAACACCTACGCTCTGTCCGCCAGAGAAAGCAGGATCTCCCAGTGGCCACACATTTTAATCCCACGTCCCATTCCCATTCTGACATGTCTATCCACGGCCTCCTCTACTGTAAAGATGAAGCCACACTCAGATTGGAGGAACAACACCTTATATTCCGTCTGGGTAGCCTCCAACCTGATGGCATGAACATTGACTTCTCAAACTTGCACTAATGCCCCACCTCCCCCTCGTACCCCATCCATTATTTATTTATATACACACATTCTTTTTCTCTCTCTCCTTTTTCTCCATCTGTCCCTCTCACTATACCCCCTGCCGATCCTCTGGGTTCCCCCCGCCCTTTCCCTCTCCCTGGACCTCCTGTCCCATGATCCTCTCGTATCCCTTTTGCCAATCACCTGTCCAGCTCTTGGCTCCATCCCTCCCCCTCCTGTCTTCTCCTATCATTTTGTATCTCCCCCTCTCCCTCCAACTTTCAAATCTCTTACTAGCTCTTCAGTTAGTCCTGACGAAGGGTCTCGGCCCGAAACGTCAACTGTACCTCTTCCTAGAGATGCTGCCTGGCCTGCTGCGCTCACCAGCAACTTTGATGTGTTGTTTCAAGACGTTCAGTTGTTGTTCAGGCAGATGAATGTGTCGAGAATGGATGGATATGGGCATTGTGTAGAGGAAGAGATTAGTTAGGCATTTACACTCAGTGGCCACTTTATTAGGTACACCTGCTCATTAATACAAATATCTAATCAGCCAATGATGTGGCAGCAGTTCAGTGCAGAAAAACATGAAGACATGGTCGAGGTTCAGTCGTTCAGACCAAACATCAGAATGGGAAAGAAATATGATCTAAGTGATTTTGACCATGGAATGATCGTTGGTGCCAGACAGGGTGGTTTGAGTATTTCAGAAACTGCTGATCTCCTCAGATTTTCTCACACAACAGTCTAGAGTTTACAGAGAATGATGAGACCAACAAAAAACCATCCAATTAGTGGAAGTTCTGTGGATGAAAACCTCTTGTTGATGAGAGAGATCAGAGGGGTATAGCCCGTCTGCTTCAGGCTGACAGGAAGGTGACGGTAACACAAATAGCCACATGTTAACAGTGGTGTGCAGAAGAGCATCTCTGAACATTGAGGTGGATGGGCTACGGCAGCAGAAAACCAGGCACATACACCCAGGAGGTACATAATAAAGTGGCTCCTGAGCCTAGAAAGAGGTGGGTTGGGTCAGATCAGATGGTAAGGAGGATGAGTGCTGATTGTTAGCGTGGAATTTCACAGACGCGGGGTAAAAAGGGGATCTAAACACAACAATGAGAGCAAACAACAGGAATTCTGCAGATGCTGGAAATTCAAGCAACACACATCAAAGTTGCTGGTGAACGCAGCAGGCCAGGCAGCATCTCTAGGAAGAGGTGCAGTCGACGTTTCAGGCCGAGACCCTTCGTCAGGGCTAACTGTCAGGACATTGTCACAACAATGAGAGAGCAGTTTAACCAGAGCTGAAGACTTTTCATTTTTTTGAGGGAATGTGAGATACTATCCTTCTAGTCTGGTCCTGGCTGAGGTAGTGGAGGAGGCCACAGACTGATTGGAAAGCGAGTGGGATTAAGAATTAAAATGGCATCCAGCAGACTGGGAGTGGGGATTCCACAAAATAATACCCCCCCTTCCTATCCCAATTTCCCCAACGATTCCCCAACCCAAAACTTTTGACTGGTGCCTCTTTCCAGCAATGCTGCTAGACTGGCTAAGTTCTCCCAACACTATTGTTTTTATTTCGAATTCCCCATCTGCCCATCATCCTGTGTTCCTCCCTCCCCCTGCCAGTCCATCTGCCTACCAGCCACACACCCCTGGGTCTTCTCCCTCCCTCTCTCTCTTGTCAGATTCCAGCCCTTGCACCTATACCTCCCAGCTTCTCACAACACTCCCAGTTTCCCCTTCCCTCATCCCCATTTACTTATAAGACCGTAAGACTCAAGGGCAGAGCGAGGACATTTGGCCATTACATCTTCTCGACCATTCCATCATGACTCACTTTTGTCCCTCCCAACCCATTCTCATTCCCGTAACATTTGATAACCTTTCTAATCAAGAACCTATCAACCTCTACTTTAAGTACACCTAATGACTTGACCTCCACAGCCGTCTGTGGCAATGAATTCCCAGATTCACCACCCTCTGGCCAAAGGCCTCCATATAACCCATCCAAAAACCTTTTAAACTGAACCTACATACTTCCACTACCACCTCTGACAGCTCATTCCATATATTCGCCACTCTTTGTGGGGAAAAATGTGCCCCTCTGGTTCAAGACTTCCCTTTCTCAATCACTGGTTGCCTTTCTCTCCCAGTCTCTGTTACTATTCCCATTCTTCCCCCTCTTCCATCTGCACATCACTTCCTCCTCATCTGCCAGCTCTTGTTCCACCCCTTCCACTCTCTGGCTCTCTCTACTCTTATTTTCCAGTCCAGGTGGAGGGTCTTGACTTGAAATGTTGACTATTCATTCCCTACACCTCCCTCCCTGCAGACCCAGCTCAGCCCACTGAGTTCCTCCAGAAACGCCCGACGTTCCAGTGTCTGCGGTCTGTGTTTGCCATAAACATCTACTGTGTTACATACTGTCTCAGATTTTGTAACTTGTGATGTTCTCCGCCAATCCCTGCCAAACCCACTTCTCTCTCTCTCTTTTGCCCTACCTGCCCTCTCTTTCCTGTTTTTATATTTTCTTCTCTTGCCTTGTAGCAGAAATACTTCGACTCTGGGGACTACAACATGGCCAAAGCAAAGATGAAGAACAAACAGCCTCCGAGCAGCGGGGCAGACAAGAACCTGGTGACGGGAGACCACATCCCAACTCCAGAGGACCTGCCACAGAGGAAATCCTCACTGGTGACCAGCAAACTGGCGGGCTGACTGTTGCCGAGACACCATGTGGGTTCTGACTGAGGCGCAAACTTACCCAACTCGTGTGTGACGGAGGGAGGGGTGGGTAGACTGGAGAGTGCGGTGGAGAAATTCTGTTCTGTCTAAGCATCGTGGCTGTTTGTTTTTTTTTCTCTGAAAACAGTGCCCCTCCCCCTGCTCGTGAACCAGCAGAATCAACCCAGCTTCACTCCACCCCTCTTTCCCCATTCTCCCACCCCCCTCCCCACACTTCCGACGGCAACCTCGCCTTCTCTTTCCAACCATCCAAGGGTACTACCTTCTCCCGAGTGTTTTGTCAGGGACGGTGCAGGGAGCTACTGAAATGTGCACCTCACACCCTCCTCCCTTCAAGATTACTGCCCCTGTTTATAAAACATACCTTCAAATGGATTGAGAACTCAGCTGAAACATCCACTAGAGGCATTACTGAAAGCGGTAAGGACATTTCTTAGCAGCACGCAGTCCTGACGTGTGCTTCACTTTGTAATTAAAGTTTCCGTTACTTCCGAACCCCATCCTGCTGACAGTGGCTGTCTTGTGAACTGCTTTAAGTTTATTTTATTGTTTCAATCGGGGTTAACTCGCCACTCTCACCTCGCAGAGGCTGTGCTCCCGCTCCACCGCCGCTCGGTTTGCGGGCAGTAAGGCTGCTCGTTGTGGATGGTAATCCCCCTCCACCCACCCACCCACCCACCCACGTGTACCAGGGCACCCTACCGTTTACCTGGTTCTGGTGCTCTGGAGTCATTGTCTGCATTAGAGATCCCTGGAACAATCAGCGCAGACTTCCCTCCCCTAAAATAACCTTGGCTTGTAAACTTGCTTTGACTGGAGACCCCCATGACGTTAAAATTCAGCGGATTCACTTCTACCATCAGAGCCTGTGACCACAGCATTTTAATCTGAAATTGATCGCAGTAAATTTTGTGCCAAGCTGTATGGGTACTAATGCCCTTCCCTTGGACAACATCGGTGGTGTGGAGAGGGGAGACTTGCAGCATGGATAACTGCCGGTCTTCCATACAACCTTGCCCAGCCTGCGCCCTGGAAACCTTCCAAGGCGCAAATCCATGGTCTCACGAGACTGACGGATGCCTATATATTAAAAAATTTTAATGCCAGTGCTAGTAAATTTGGCAAGGCATGACAGGGTTAAGCAAATGGCAGGAAGCTTTGATGGGGCTTGATTGGATGGGTGGGGAGGAGGATTGTGGGGGGGAGGTAGTTGAAGAATCAGCCTCCACTTCCCGTTTAGCAGTCACTTAATATGCCAAGGCTGTTGGAAATGGGCAAGATAGTGAGGGAACAGAGAAAAGACAACCGTTTGTATCAGCTAGTGTCGGAGGTCTACAATGGCAGCGTGACTGTTGACATGGTAAAATCAAATGGGAGGGTTATAGTTGCCACAGACTTGATGGGCAGAATGTGACAGGGAGGGGGGGGTGCTGTTTTAACAAAACAAGAAAGGTCATTAACCCTGTGTGGCTATGGATGGGCATCAAATCATCAGCCTCTCCCCTTTCATTGGTGCAAATGCTTCTAGAGTTTTTATTCTGCCAGAAGATGGGCAGAAAATCTCCACTCCTTGTCCAAGTTGGGTAACCCCTATGGGAGTGAGTTCTGGGATTTTGTTGCCCATTTTCCACCCTCCTTTCCCCTTATGCCAGAAGGGTGAGGTCAGACGCAAACAGCCTCCCAACTTTCAAGCCCTCTATAGGTGTTCAGGTGGGGTGGGAGGTGACGAGTGGTGGGTCTTTACGCGGGGTCGGTGCCCTGAATGAAGCTTTGCAGGAAGCAGAAAAAAAATATTATAAACACAAAGCTTCTGCATCTCCTGTTTTAACCCTGGAACTTTGATATTTCATCCCGTCTGTCCCAAAAATTTCTCTTGGATGGTTTTATTTCCCCCTTGGGAGTGGGTGAGGGGGCAAAACTTGCGAACAAGACTATGGCTTTGGGGCACCCTCTCCCCCCTACCCCCACACCCACTCCCCATCCCCCCCAATATCTTCCCCTTTGAAGCTGCATATATTTATATTAAAAAGATAACGCACAGTCCTTGGGTGGTTTCTGATTTTAGGAGGAATATAATCTGTTGGGTGGCGGGAGGGAATAGGGTTTGGTAGGAAGGTGTGGATGCCTCAGGCAATTGGCAGAGTGAATATCCCCTCTTGGTAACAGAAACCAGACAGCCCCCACCTACCACCTCCTGTGTCACATGCTTCGGTCTGAGGGTCCTGAGCACCGTGCTGGAAACGTCTTTGGGCAGTGAGACATTCAGAGAAACAGCACACTTCAGACCCTTCCTCTGGCAACTGAGTGAACTCTGGGACCTCTTCAGACGGGGACTGCTGGAGGCCCATGGAGGCTGCTCTCCCTTCGTGGAGTCTACTGGGATCCAGCTCCTTGTGGACCGTTGGATCTCCCCCCTCACCTGGCCTCTCCACCTTCCCATCCCTGCCATTTCTTCAGATTTCTCTCTCTCTGTCGGTGTTCCCCCCACCCCCGTCGGTATCCATACCCCCCTCTTTCGGTGTGTTCCCCCGCCCCCCGTCGGTCTGCCCCCCCTCTCAAATTTTGCCACTGGACTCTCCCTCTCCCGGTCGTTCCTCCACCCATTTGCGATCCCTTGTGGGTGAGGGGTCGAGGCTGGAGCTGAGGCGACGCTGCTGCCCTCTAGTGAGTAACGCCGGTACAGTAAAACCTGCGTCTCAGACGGAAACATTGTGTGTGGGTCGTTCTCACTCACTCGTTGTTCTGGGATCTGAGGTCCGGGGCCCCGACTGGAATTGGGGTACACAACCAGATCTGGATTTGTGATCCACGAATGTGCTTGTATTTGCTGGTGGTACTCGCTGCCTTTAAATTCACTACATTTATTGGAAAATTTATACAACTGTTTAATATTAGAAAGAAATTGAGTAACTTTCAAAGGTCTGGAAAATCAGCTGTCAAAATCCTAGATTAGAATCTAGAGCAGTACAGCACATGAATAAGGCCCTTCAGCCCACAATATTGTGCTAAACTAATGAGGATGGTGGCGCTTGATCCCATCTGCCTGCATATGATCCATTGCCCTTTATTCTCTGCACTTTCTTAGATACCTCTAACGTATCCAGCACCCCTGGCAGTGCATTATCACTAAAAAATCTTACCCCACAAATCTCCTTTAACCGTAAACTTTCATCTCCAGTATTAGATATTTAGACCCTCGAAAAAAGATACTGGTTCTCGATCTGTGCCCCTCATAATCTTACAAACTTCCAGAGAAAGCGACGCAAGGTTTGTCCAACCTCTCCTTGTAGCTCATACCCTGGTGACCCTGCTCTTTGCTTTCTCCAAAGCCTGCACATCCCCTCTCTGATGGGATGATCAGAATTGCACACAATACTCTCTAAGTGCGGCCTAACCACAGTTTCATACAGTTAGACCCCAGCCGCTGGGTCGAAGAGAGAGGGTTTGGATTGCAATGTGCTCCTCGGGGTTGATGTTCGAGGGGAGATTGAGCTGCAACTCGCTAAAGTTTGAAAGAGTGAGAGGAACATCGGATTCCGATAGGATGGCATCTGAGAGATTTCCTTCCAGGGAGGGTAACTTGGGGTGGGGGTGGAGAGCAGGGCCACCCAATTCACACAGTGAGGATGTAGTATTGGGGGAACCTTGGCAGCTCAGCTCCTGGGAGTTGTGGGGTAGGGTTGATGGTCCTGGGGAATGAGCAGTTGAAGCCAAGGTCGCATCTAATGGAATGGGAAAGTGGGGGGGGGGGGGGGCAGTCTTTCCCTTCAATACATAGCGTCGTCTGCCAAAACTGGAGTTTTCGGTGTCCTCGTTCGTCGACCAAAGACCGAAGGCAGACAGAAGTTGAGGCCCTGATGGCCAGACCCTCAAGAAACACCATAGGTTCAACGTAAGACCATGCCTAACAGGGCCGACGAATCATTGTGAAAAAATAAACTCTGCGAATACCAAATAGGGAAAAATAATAATATAGAGGAATCCTTGAAAGTGTGTCCATGTGTTGTGGGGCAAGGGAAGTTGTCTCCTCTGGTTCAGGAGCCTGATGGTTGAGGGGTAAGAACCTGTACCACCTTCCTGATGGCAGTAGCGAGAATAGAGAATAGCCTGGGTCATGGGAGTCCTTGATGATGGATGCTGCTTTCCTGTGACAGCGCTCCGTGTGGGTGTGCTTAATGGTGGGGAGGGCTTTAACCATGATGGACTTGGCCGTCTTCACTCCTTGTAGGATTTTCCGTTCAAAGGAATTGGTGTTTCCATGCCAGGCCGTGATGCAACCAGTCAATATATTCTCCACTACACATCTATAGAAGTTTGTCAATGTTTCGGATGTCATGCCGAATCGAAAATAAACTCTTCTAACAAAGTAGAAGCGTGATGGTGCTCACGCGTTGGAACTAGGACAGATACTCTGCAATGATACACTGAGGAAGTTAAAGTTGCTGACCCTCTCCGTCTCTGATTCCCCCGATGAGGTTTGGCTCATGGACCTCCAGCTTCCTCCTCCTAAAGTTGCCCCTTTCAGCGTATTTTCAATCTCTATCCTGTACGCTGACTGGTCAATTGCCAACCTCATCACAGTGAATATATGGTGCTGGACGATGCAGGTTACCACGTTCTTAGGCACAGGTATTTGACATTGTGTTCTGCTGACCTGCTGCATTGGCGCCGGAATGTGTGGCTCCTGGCACATTCTGAGGTCGTGTCGGGTGCTACGTGTGATAAATAAAGGAATCTGAAAACGTGCGCCTAAGCCGGGATAGGGATCGGCTTTCTCCCTCTCCAATCTTTCCCCTCCCTCCGTTTTGTGCACGGCCCCTGGTCTCTGACTCGGGCGTGGAGAATTCAGGCACGGTCAGTTAGCCCGACTCTGCGGGTACCCGGAATCGATCCCGATCCCACCCCCGCCGTTGTGTGTGTGCGTGAGAGTGAAATTCCGGCCCACGCGAGCGGACAGTCGGTGATCCTGGTTCGGGATTTCCCACCCTTGCAGTCGGATTTCCTGGACTTGCAATTAATTCCCAGAAGACATGCAACGTTATATTGTGTAACAGTAGATGAAAACAGGGTGAGATCATTGGTTACATACATCAAAGTTGCTGGTGAACGCAGCAGGCCAAGCAGCATCTATAGGAAGAGTCCTGACGAAGGGTCTCGGCCTGAAACGTCGACTGCGCCTCTTCCTACAGATGCTGCCTGGCCTGCTGCGTTCACCAGCAACTTTGATGTATGTTGCTTGAATTTCCAGCATCTGCAGAAATCCTGTTGTTTGAGATCATTGGTTTGCGGTAATAAGGGAGAATGTTGTAAAGACCCCGCTGGAAATGGAAGGGGGAGAGCACATGTGCGTTGGAGTAACTGGTCCGGTATCAGTTCACATGGTCCCACGCTCTCTCGTTCTCTCTGCTCCCCTCTCCCTTTAATTCCCCCTTTTCCCGGTTCGTTGTTTCTCCCTCTCAATACTCCCCACCTTCTCCCTCCCATCTCTTCCTCATCCACACTCCCTCTCCCCCCCCCCCCCCCCCCAGTGGGCTGAAGGAGCAACTCAGCAGATCAGGCAGCATCGATGAGGAGAATAAATAGTTGACTTTTCGCGCCGAAACCCTTGCGTCTTCTGCCTTCTTCCCGATGAAACGGACAGCTCCTACCCCGCTGTTACAAGGTTAATGAACGCTCCTTGTACGATAAGATGCCCTCCACACCTCTTCCCTCGGTGGGCTGAAGGGTATTTTTCCCTGGCGTAACCCTTGTGTTTTGGCAATTGAATTATTATTGTCACGTGTACTGGGGTATCGTGAAAAACTTTTGTGCACCATCCATGCAGACCATTTCATCACCTCAATACAAGAAAAAACAATGGATTTCAGCATATGGCGTTACAGTTACAGAGAAAGTGCAGGCAGGCAATAAAGTCGTGACAAGGTAGATTGTGAGGGAAAGAGTCCACTTTGTCGTCCTCGAGCCTGGTGGTTTGCAGATGAATCTTCTGCCTGATGGAAGAGATAATGTCCCGGGGTGGGTGGAGGCAGCATGAAGTGAAGACAGATCCCATGGAGGGGAGGCTGGTTTCAGTGGTGGACTGGATGAACCCGTGTCCACGGGTTCTTGGGGTCGCAGTTAAACCAGGCAAGACAAACAACATCTACTCTGTCAAACCCCGTAGGTTTTTTAATCTATAAAATCGTTCCAGTGTGATCTCTCCTCGTTCTTTTACTCTGGGGAATGCAGGCATGTCTTAATTCTTCCTGGCATACAAAAGAGGTTTCATCCCCACGATTGCTTTGTCAATGGAAACGATTCTTCCCTTGGAGCGGAAAAACATTCGACAAAAAAAACCATTGGACTCCCTCACCCGGTGGATCTGGGCTCCCCACAGAATGGGACGAGAAACCCAAGAAATATGCTCGGCGTTCCGAGGACGCCCGCCTGTCTGCCTCCGTGTACCTCCTCGTGGGTTCACAGGGTGCTGTGATCTTCCCTGCCTGGAGGGAACTCAGCAAGTGAGGCGGCAGCTATGTAAGGGGATAAACAATCTTAAGTGTCAGGCCGAGACGCTTCATCAGGAAGGAGGCAGAAGCCAAGGGCCTCGGCCCGAAAAGTTGACTGTTTGTTCCCCTCGAAAGATGTTCCGACTTAGTGAGTTCCTCCAGCATTTTGTTGTGTTGGTCGGGATTTCCGGCATCTGTCGAATCTTGTTGCCCTCTATGTGACCAGCAGGGGGCAGTCTGGTCTCGCTGTTCGCCTCGTTAAGGAGCAGCAAGGATACGCTGTAAAGGCCACTCTGCCCTTCTCACCAGTACTACCATGCAGCAGGTTAGGTCGAATCTAATTGAAACCTCATCTTCGTATTGGAATTGGTTTATTATGGTCACACCTACAGTGAAAAAAAATTCTTCCCTACTGTATACAGCAATTAAGATCAAACAAAATAGAACTACTGTAACTAACAGCTACGGAGAAATGGTCTTGGCACTGCACTAAGACGTAGGAGCAGAATTAGGTTCAAGTCTGGTCCACCATTCGATCGTGGCCGATTCACTTTCCCCCTCAACCCTGTTCTCCATGTAACTGTTGACATCATTACTAATCTGATACGAAAATGTACAAACGAAATGTGGATCAGTGTAAATGGACAACACACACCAAATGCTGGAGGGTTCAGTAGGTCAGCCAATGTCTATGAAGGGACTAAACTGTCCGTGTTTCAGGCCGAGACCTTTCATCAGTACTGGACAGGAAGAGGGCAGAAGTCAGAATAAGGTGGAAGGACTACAAGCTGGCAGGTAGTAGGTGAGACTAAGTGAGGGAGGGGTTGGGTGTGTGCGGGGGAGATGAAGTGAGAAGCTGGGAGGTGATAGGGGGAAAAGGAAAAGGGCTTAACAAGGAATCTAGTAGGAGAGGAGAATGGACCACGGGAGAAAGGGGAGGAGGGAAGTGAGGAATAGAGAATGGGGAATGGAATAGAGAGAAGGAGGAGAAATCACTGGGAGTTAGAGAAATCAGTGTTCATGCTGTCGGGTTGGAGGCTACTCAGACATTTCCTCCTCCAACCTGTGTTTACATGTGTTGTACTGGGTTATTATCACAAACAGTGAGATGTTCTTGCATACTGTTCATACAGCTCAATTCATTACACAGTGCATGGGGTAGAAGAAAGTAAACCAATAACAGAATGCAGTGTAACAGCTACAGAGAAAGTGCAGAATTAGTAAACAATAAGACACGGGGGCAGAATTAGGCCATTCGGCCCATTGAGTCTGCTTCCCTGTACCATTGTGGCTGATTTATTATCCCTCTTCACCCCTTTCTTCTGCCCTCTCCCTGTAAGCTTTCACACCCTGACTAATCAAGAATCTAATAACCTCCGCTTTAAATATTCCCAATGACTTGACCTCCACAACCATCTGTGGCAATGAATTCCACAGATTCACCCCCCCCCCCGCCCCACCTCTGGCTCAATAAATTCCTCTTCATTTCTGTTCCAAAGAGATGTCCTTCCTTTCTGAGGCTGTGCCTTCTGGTGACTCTCCCATTATCGGAAACATCCACTTTATCTCGGCCTTTCAATATCCGGTAGGCTTCAATGAGATCCCTCCTCATTGTTCTAGACTCCAGCAAGTCCAGGCACATCATGTGTTAACCCTCTCGTTCCTGGAATCATGCTTATAAACTTCAGCTGGACTCTTTCCATCACCTGTCCAGCTCTTGGCTCCATCCCTCCCCCTCCTGTCTTCTCCTATCATTTTGGATCTCCCCCTCCCCCTTCCACTTTCAAATCTCTTACTAGCTCTTCCTTCAGTTAGTCCTGACGAAGGGTCCCGGCCCGAAACGTCGACTGTACCTCTTCCTAGAGATGCTGCCTGGTCTGCTGCATTCACCAGTCACTTTGATGTGTGTTGCATGCATCTGGGTAGGATGCGTTCTGTGGTGCATTTGTAACAGTTGGTGAGAGTTGATGGGGGAATCTACCAGTATCCCCATAACCTCCCTTTGCGTCTCAGGAAACCTAAGGTACGGCTACAATGGAAAAACTTGCTGGCAGGGGCATCACAGGCATGCAGGTACAGATCAGAATCTGGTTTAATATCACCGGACAACACACATAAAAGTTGCTGGTGAATACAGCAGGCCAGGCAGCATCTCTAGGAAGAGGTGCAGTCACTTTCAAATCTCTTACTAGCTCTTCCTTCAGTTAGTCCTGACGAAGGGTCTCGGCCCAAAACGTCGACTAGAGATGCTGCCTGCCCTGCTGCGTTCACCAGCATTTTTAATGTGTGTTGCTTGAAATTCCAGCATCTGCAGATTTCCTCATGTTTGCGTTTTTAATATCACCGGCATATGTTGTGAAATTTGTTACCTTGTCGCAGCAGTACATAATAACAGGGAAGAACTGAATTACAGTATTAATTATTAAACAGGTAGTGCAAAAATAGAAATAAAGTAGAGAGGTGGTGTTCACGGGTTCAATATCCATTCAGAAATCAGATGGCAGAGGGGAAGAAGCTCTTCCTGAATCGTTGAGTGTGTGCCTTCAGGCTTCTGTACCTCCTCCCTGATGGTAACAGTGAGAAGAGGAGATGCACTGGGTGATAAGGTTCTTTAATGACAAATGCTGTCTTGCTGAGACACCTTTTCTTGAAGATGTCCTGGATACTACGGAGGCCAGTGCCCATGATGGAGCTGACTAAGTTGAGACTTTAGAAACTCCCTGTAGCTGACTTGGATCTGTGCAATAACAACCCTCCCCGCAGCATACCGGATGCAGCCAGTTAGGATGCTCTCCGCGGTACCTCAGTAGAAATTTACGCTTGATCTAGATGACACATCGAATATAAACCTCGGCCACAGAAACATTTAAATTGTCACCTTCCGCCTCCCTTGGGGGAAAAGAATTCCAAACATATTATCTTCTGAATAAAAAGTAATGCATTAATTTCCTCTAACGGGGCACCGCCTTATTTGTAAACAGTGACCTCTGATTTTAGACTCTCCCACAGCAGAAGGAAACACCCTGTCCTGAAGATCTTCTATGTCCCAACCCCCACCCCTCAACCTCTGTGGATAGAAGCCTAGCCTGTCTGACCTTTTCTCATTAGACATCCCGCTCGTTTTAAGTTTCACTTCACTAACTTTATCTGAAGACCCTTAAAACAAAAACTGTTCAGTTCCTGTCAGTAACAATTTGTTTTTAAGTTTACTGTCATGTTCACAAGTACAGAGAGGCATGGGTACAATGGAAAACGTGCTTGCTGTATCTCAGATTCAGAATCACTGAGAGGCCACTTTATTAGGTACACATGTACAGCTGCTGGTTAGAGCAGATATCTAATTAGCTGATCATGTGGCAGCAACTCAATGCATAAAAGCATGCAGACATGGTCAAGTTGTTGTTCAGACCAGACATCAGAATGGGGAGAAAAATGTGACTTAGGTGACTTTGATGGTGGAATGATTTGATTGTTGGTGCCAGATGGGGTGGTTTGAGTATCTCAGAAACTAGGGTTTGCACACACAATAGTCTCTCGTTTTTTACAGAGAATGGTGCAAAAAACAAAACAAAAGCACCCAGTGAGCAGCAATTCTGTGGGGTGGGGGGAACACCTTGTTAATGGGAGAGGTCATAAGAGATCGACCAGACTGGTTCAAGGCAACAGTAACTCAACAGCAGTGGTGGGCAGAAGAGCGTCTTTAAACACACAACACATTGAGCCCTGAAGTGGATGAGCTACTGCAGCAGAAGACCATGAACATATACTCACAGGCTACTGAGTATATGTTGTGAAATATGTCATTTTGCAGTGGTGGTATAGTCGAATACATAATAAAAGAAACTACCATAAATTACAATAATAAATGGGTGCAAAAATAGTGAGGTAGTGTTCATGGGTGGGGCCAGGGAGGGACACCACCTCTGGTGAAGATGTTATGTCCATTCTGGGGCAACGTACTCACCTGTGATCCCCATGGGACACTGGGCTCTCACCTGTGGCAGTGGCTACACCCCAGTGCGCTGCTTCGACGAGCTGAACCAGTTGAGCGATGTCGGCGGCTGTCACACCCCGGTGTGATGGGGGACATACTTGTCCCAACACGCAAAGTCAATGCTTAGTACAGAGTGAAAGATGTGACGAGGCACAGGAGATGTCATGGTCATCGACTGAAACCAAGGAAGACCCCGGTTTCTGAACCCCCCGGACCCGGACTTCTGCGGAACTGCCCCAGTGCAATGGTTTATCCACGTTTGAAAACTCTCCCGCAGAGGTTTCGTCGCCATTGTCAGATACGGCCGACGACCAACAAAAACGGTGTTCGCGGGTTCGTGACCGTTCAGAAATCTGGTGGCGGAAGGGAAGAAGCTGTTCCTAATACGTTGAGTGTGGACTTTCAGGCTCCTGTACCTCTGCTCTGAAGGTAGCAATGAGAAGGGGGCACGTCCTGGCTGGTTGGGAGTCCTCAATGATAAATGCCGCCTTTCTGAGCCATCACCTTTCCAAGATGTCCGCCATGGTGGAGAGGCTCATGCCCGTGATGGGGCTGGCTGATATTACAACGCAGTTAAGCATTTTCTGACCCTGTGCATTAGCGTCTCCATACCAGACGGTGATGCAACCGGTGGGAATGGTCTCCGCAGAACACAAGCCCCCTCATGGCACCTGCTGCAGATACAAACCACTCACCATATGAGAATGACAGAAAGAGAAAAACAAGCAACACACATCAAAAGTTGCTGGTGGACGCAGCAGGCCAGGCAGCATCTATAGGAAGAAGTACAGTTGATGTTTTGGTCCGAGACGAAGGGTCGACTGTACCTCTTCCTATAGATGCTGCCTGGCCTGCTGCGTTCACCAGCAACTTTTTATGTGTGTTGCTTGAATTTCCAGCACCTGCAGATTTCCTCGTGTTTGCGAGGAGAAAAAACAAACTGTGTTTCAACCCAAATATCTACAGTTCATATCATCCCACAATGCAGCTCAACCAGCAAATCTTTAGATATGATAAAAATAACAAGACTGCAAAGACGAAACCTTAGTGTAAACAATTTAAGACACAGTCAGAGACATATCCACGGTAGTATAAGAGGTGATCCGTAGTACTCCATTACTGAGGTGGTGATCAAGGTTCTGCCAGTGGGTTCAATAACTGATCGGTTGACGGGAAGTAGCCGTTCCTCAGCCAGATACTGTGGGATTTCAGGCTACCTCTTTCCCGAAGGCAGCCGTGAAAACAGCGCGGCCCAGATGCCGGGGATCTTTGATGATGAGAAATTTTTTTAGCCACAGATGGTGGACTAGTGGAATTCATCACCACAGGCGGCTGTGCAGGCTGAGTCATTGGGTATATTTAAAGCAGAAGTTGACAGGGTCTTCACTGGTAAGGGTATGGGAAGCTCAGAAAATAGTCCTGGTCATACTTTATTGATCCCGGGGTAAATTGGTTTTCGTTACAGTGGCACCATAAATAATTAAATAATAATATGTAAGTTTTGCCAGGAAATAAGTCCAGGACCAGCCTATTGGCTCAGGGTGTCTGACCCTCCAAGGGAGGAGTTGTAAAGTTTGATGGCCACAGGCAGGAATGACTTCCTATGACGCTCTGTGTTGCATCTCGGTGGAATGAGTCTCCGGCTGAATGTACTCCTGTGCTCACCCAGTACATTATGTAGTGGATGGGAGACATTGTCCAAGATGGCATACAACTTGGACAGCATCCTCTTTTCAGACACCACCGTCAGAGGATCCAGTTCCATCCCCACAACATCACTGGCCTTACGAATGAGTTTGTTGATTCTGTTGGTGTCTGCTACCCTCAGCCTGCTACCCCAGCACACAACAGCAAACATGATAGCACTGGCCACCACAGACTTGTAGAACATCCTCAGCATCATCCGGCAGACGTTAAAGGACCTCAGTCTCCTCAGATTAGAATAGGGCTGAGGAATAATAAATCCACTCTGATCCAATTGCAGGGCAGGCTCGATGGGCCAAGGGCCTGAATCTGCCCCTATGCCTTATGGTGTTATGATGGATGCCACCTTCTTGAGGTAGGGCCCGCTGTAGGTGGTATCAGTGGTGTACCCATGATAGACCAGGCTGTGCCCACTGCTCTCCAGAGCCTCTGTGTTGGCATTTCTGTACCAGGCTGTGATGCAACCAGTCAGGATACTTGCAACAGTGCACCACCTACACGACCTGCATCTTAGCCATCTCCGAACTGTGTACTGGGTTATCCGGACCCCTCTGTGTCCCAGAGTCTCGCAAGCCGGCACCATTAGGGTAAAACACTGGGTTGTGAGAACCTGCAGGAGACCCCGGTGATGCAGAGGGTAGAGCCGTTGTCTCGTGGCTCCAGCGACCCGGGTTCGATCCCAGCCTCTGGCGCTCAGTGTGTGTGTGTGTGTGTGTGTGTGTGTGTATACACCCTCCCTGTGACGGTGTCTGTTTTTCCCTGGATGCTTTGGTTCCCTCCGCCCCCCACATCCCAATGACGTGCAGGGTTGCTGCTGTTAATCTCCCCCTGGTGTGTGGGTGAGGTGTAGAATCGGGGGGAGGTTGATGAGAAACTGGGGGAAATAAAGGATTAAATATTAGCTTTATGTGTCATACGTACGTCGAAACACACAGTGAAATGTGTCATTTGCGCCAATGGCCAACAAAGTCTGAGGGAGTGCCCAGGGCAGCCCGCAAGTGTCACCATGCTCCTGGTGCCAATGCGGCATGCCAATCACTCACTGATCCTAGCCTGTAGGAGCTTGGACTATGGGGGGAAACCGTAGTTCCCAGACGAAAGCATGCTGTCATGCGGAGAACAAACTCCTCACAGACAGCAGTGGGAATTGAACTCCTATTGCTGCAAAGCAAAGCTCTCATCACTGCCCTGCAGTGTCAGAGACACAAAACACTGCAGATGCTGGAATCTGGAGCCACAGACAATCTCAGCAGGTTGAGCAGCACGCATGGGGGCAGAGGCGATGGGGGGGGGGGGTCAAGCCCCTGCATTTAATTCTCTGTCGGCACGGACAGCATGTCAGAGTGGGAACGAGAAGTTGGATTGGATTGGGGGGGCTGCCAGGAAATCCTGCCTTTTGCTACGGACAGAGCGAAGGTGCTCGATGACGTGGTCCCCCAATCTGCTTTGCGTGGGTGGCCGCAGTCAACAATACCGTGCTGAAAGAGTTGGGGAGTGTTACCAATGAAGGCTTACATAGAAACATAGAAAATAGGTGCAGGAGTAGGCCATTCGGCCCTTCGAGCCTGCACCGCCATTCAGTATGATCATGGCTGATCATCCAACTCAGAACCCTGTACCAGCCTTCCCTCCATGCCCCCCGATCCCTTTAGCCACAAGGGCCATATCTAACTCCCTCTTAAATATAGCCAATGAACTGGCCTCAACTGTTTCCTGTGGCAGAGAATTCCACAGATTCACCACTCTCTGTGTGAAGAAGTTTTTCCTCATCTCGGTCCTAAAAGGCTTCCCCTTTATCCTCAAACTGTGACCCCTTGTTCTGGACTTCCCCAACATCGGAAACAATCTTCCTGCATCTAGCCTGTCCAATCCCTTTAGGATTTTATACGTTTCAATCAGATCCCCCCTCAATCTTCTAAATTCCAACGAGTATAAGCCTAGTTCATCCAGTCTTTCATCATATGAAAGTCCTGCCATCCCAGGAATCAATTTGGTGAACCTTCTTTGTACTCCCTCTATGGCAAGGATGTCTTTCCTCAGATTAGGGGACCAAAACTGAAGGCTTGGAACACGGACTCTTCCATCCAGGTCGCAGACATAGCTGGAGCCCATGCAGACGCCCGTGGTTGCACCTCAGGTCTGGAGAAGGTGGGAGGAGCTGAAAGACAATGAAAAGAGAAATTGATGAGCATAAGTTAGGTGGTTGGCATAGACTTCATTGTCCGAACTGTGCTAGATTTCTCTGTGACTCCTTCCCCTCCACCCATCACCTGCTGCTCCTCCTGCGTCTCAGTGTGTCTGCAGAGCCATACCCTGGAACACAGTGCTAGGGGTGAAGGGTCTCAAACCAAAACATCGTCTGTCCATTTACCCCCACAGATGCTGAGTCCATCTCTCGACCACATTCTCTTTCTGTCTGCCTGTTTCTCTCCATCTCTCTACACTCTTTCTCTCTTTCTATCACTTTCCCTCTCTTCTTCCACCCCTCTGTCCTGTGTTCTCACTCTCTACCCAGCCTCTCTCTCTCTCTCATACAGTTTCCGGCATCTGTGATATCTGGTGTTCTGCCAGCCCTTGGAGAGTTGGCCGGCAAGGTTCTGGAGGTGTGGTTGTGGTGAGGAATGGGTTAATGTTTCCCAAAACCACCCCCTCCCCAACCACCATCCCAGCCAACAGCACCAGCAATTTTAAAGCATGAGGTCATTCTTGGCTCCAGAGACTCATAATCATCTGGCAGACGGCTCCAGTAAAACAGATGATTCGTGCGGTTTGGGATTTTTGTCAGCTGTTGTGTACTTAATATATCAGTAATATTTGGGTAAATACATTGTTTGATTAAGCATCCTTTGATGCTTTCATGATACGTTGAGGATTATCTGTAAAAGTATATAAATGCCATACGCCATTATGCCACCACGTCATATGTACACGCCTCGCTTAAAGTAAAATACAAAGTTAGACTTACGTTCTCAGCTCCCTTTCTGATTAGTTTTAAAGTTTCAGAGTTATATTAAAAAAAATAACAATGGTGATGAGGAAGTTTTAAACAAACCCGTTGAAGCGTAGCGAAACGTTCAGTTTTTTTTTAAGTGCAGCGAGACGTTTGAGTAAAAAAACAGCACAGCACATGCTTCATTTTGAGTGATAGACATGATCAACTTCTTTAAAAATTAGAAAACAGACCAAGTCACGTTCATAAAGAGTGAGTATCAGGTGATAATAACCACTTTTTTAAAAAGAGCAGAAATAACTGGCTCCATTGGAAAGATTGATGCAGTTGATTCCACAATAAATAACTGGATATTATATATGGAGCTGATTGAGCAGTATTAAAACAAAGTAACAGCCAATGAGAAACAAATACCAGTTTTGCTGAGTGCATTGGGGTTAAAGACCTAGTTTAACTGGTCTAACCAAACCAGCCAAAATTAGCTTTGCTGATATTGTGAAAGTAATACAGGAACATTTAGAACCAAAACCATTATTGATTGCAGAATGTTTTAGGTATCATAAGTGGAAACAAATGGTACAAGAGTCCATTTCAGCATAGAAACATAGAAAATAGGTGCAGGAGTAGGCCATTCAGCCCTTCGAGCCTGCACCGCCATTTATTATGATCATGGCTGATCATCCAACTCAGAACCCCGCCCCAGCCTTCCCTCCATACCCCCTGACCCCCATAGCCACAAGGGCCATATCTAACTCCCTCTTAAATATAGCCAATGAACTGGCCTCAACTGTTTCCTGTGGCAGAGAATTCCACAGATTCACCACTCTCTGTGTGAAGAAGTTTTTCCTCATCTCGGTCCTAAAAGGTTTCCCCTCTATCCTCAAACTGTGACCCCTCGTTCTGGACTTCCCCAACATCGGGAACAATCTTCCAGCATCTAGCCTGTCCAATCCCTTTAGGATTTTATACGTTTCAATCAGATCCCCCCTCAATCTTCTAAATTCCAACGAGTACAAGCCCAGTTCATCCAGTCTTTCTTCATATGAAAGTCCTGCCATCCCAGGAATCAATCTGGTGAACCTTCTTTGTACTCCCTCTATGGCAAGGATGTCTTTCCTCAGATTAGGGGACCAAAACTGCACACAATACTCCAGGTGTGGTCTCACCAAGGCCTTGTACAACTGCAGTAGTACCTCCCTGCTCCTGTACTCGAATCCTCTCGCTATAAATGCCAGCATACCATTCGCCTTTTTCACCGCCTGCTGTACCTGCATGCCCACTTTCAATGACTGGTGTATAATGACACCCAAGTCTCGTTGCACCTCCCCTTTTCCTAATCGGCCACCATTCAGATAATAATCTGTTTTCCTATTTTTGCCACCAAAGTGGATAACTTCACATTTATCCACATTAAATTGCATCTGCCATGAATAATTGCATCTGCCATGCATACAAGGTGAATTGCAGAAGTTGTCTGAGGATTGTCAGTTCAGTGATGGGCTTAATAATGCACTGATAGATCATTTAGTTTGTGAAATCTTAAAGGAAAGCATTCAAAAAATGCTCCTTACTGAAGCACAATTTACATTTGAGGGAGTAGTTGAAATAGCTTTGTCAATGGAAACAGCAGGCAGAAACGCATTTGAGTTACAGTCAGGAATAAAAGTGAGTGTGAATAAAATTGCAATATCTAAACAGAAACCTATGTGGCCAAACAAATTGTGGCAGAGGTTCACATCACTAGACAAATGGAGGTTTAAAAATGAAACTTGCAGAACATGCAACAAAGTAGGACACGTACAAAGAGCGTGCTGCGCAGACAAAATTAAATGGACTGCACAGGGAAGAGGAAAAAAATAAAAAGTCAAGTTGCAGTTTCAAAAAGAACACTATTCTGTATGCTGTTGATGAAAAATCTGATAATGATGAATGACACAGGATGGCATAGTCTTGAGATTTACAATTATAAAAACTAACAAGAGACCAGCAATATGGCTTACACCAAAATAGAATGGCAATTTAATTAAAATGGAATTGGACACTGTTTCAGCTGTGTCAGTCATTACACAAAATAAGTTTGAACGAAGATATTAAACTGAAGCCTGCTGATATGAAACTAAGAAGTTATACTGGAGAAAAGAAAGATAAATCTTGTGGGAACAGTGAAATACAACAACCAACAAGCCACATTGGGCTTGTATGTGATAAAAACAGAAGGGCCAACATTGTGGGGATGTGAATGGCTGAGACAACTACAACTGGATTGGAGATCCATCCAACATTTGCATGCCACCTCCCCGGCAATAGAGTCAACTGAAAGTGAATTAAGATGATGCCACGACTGTCTCCATGTCGTACACCATGAACCGTCACCAACAGAGGGAAAACGGGTGTTGGTGACGGCCTCTGTGTCTCTGGTTGGAAAGCATATTGGACCAAGGAAGGACCATGCTGCTCAGAGGAAGTGTGAAATTGATAAAAGCAGTGGTCCGACTACAACGGTTTTCATAGGCAACATATCTGAGAAAGCTTCTGATCTGTTAATCAGGCAGTTACTTGTGAAATGTGGCTTGGCTTTAAGCTGGAAGAGAGTTCAAGGAACTTCAGGAAAGTTGCAGGCATTCCGCTGAAAAGTACCAGAATCTATTCTGCGTGCATTAAGGTTATTGCATGAACTTCAAGAGGGAGACAAAAAGCTGCTTGTAAATGTAGGTACAAAGATCAAAGCTCCGCTGGATGAATGGAAGGCCAAAAAGAAAGGAGTCGATGGAGATACGAAAACAGAGAATTCGTCAGATGATGTTGGGGATGAGGAAACCAGGCGGAGGGATCAGATTGTAAAGAGATCAATAGAGGATTAATAAGAGAATACTCCAGTGAACTAAATGCACCTTCCCAAGACCATAAGATTATAAGACATTCAGGCAGATTTAGAACATTCGGCCCAACGAGTGTGCTCTCCATTTCAACATGGCTGATCCTGATCCCTCTCAACACTATTCTGCTGCCTTCTCCCACACCCTGACTAATCAAGAACCTGCCAACTTCTGCCTTAAGTACACCCAATGACCTGGCTTCCACAGCTGCCTGTGGCTGTAAACCCCACAGATTCACCACCCTTTGGCGAAAGAAATTCCTCCTCATCTCCGTTCTAAATGGGCATATTTCTATTCTGACACTGTGCCCCCAGTCCTAGACTCTCCCCACCATAGGAAACATCCTCTCCACATCTACTCTATCTAAGCCTTTCAACATTCGATAGGTTTCAATGAGATCTCCCCTCATTCTTCTGAATTCCAGTGAGTACAGGACCAGAGGCTTCAATCGCTCCTCATACAATAAGCATTTCACTCCTGGAATCATTCTCGTGAACCATCTCCGATGCCAGCACATCCTTTCTTAAATAAAGGGCCCAAAACTGCTCACAATACTCCCGGTGAGGCATCATAATGCCTTGTAAAGCCTCAGCACTACATCCTTGCTTTTAGGTTCTAGTCTTCTCGAAATGAATGCTAACATTACCTTTGAATTCCTCACTGCTAACTCAACCTGCAAATTAACCTTTAGAGAACCCTACACGAGGACCCGTAAGTCCCCTTGCACCTCGGATTTTTGAATTTTCTCCCCATTTAGAAAATAATCAATGCTTTTATTCCTTCTACCAAAATGCATGACCGTACACTTCCCAACACTGTATTCCATTTGTCGCTTCGTTGCCCATTCTCCTAAGACTGGAGCTTGGCGTCTGTACTCGGTTGGGGGATGGCCTCTCCCATTGGTGCTGCCCTCCAGTGTTTGATCAGTGGAATTACAGACTGGTTTACGCATGTCTGCGCACTGCCGAGAACTGTACCGTCAATTTGCGGGCCTTGTCGCTCAGGGACTTGAGCTGTGTATATATTTTTTTGTGTGACTATGTTTTTTTCCTCAATATTTTGAATATGCTGTGTATGTTTTGCATCTTGGCCAAGTGGAATGCTGTTTTAATGTATGGTTGAATGATAATCAAACTTGAATTTGATTTGATTTGATTTTGATTTGTCTATCCTGCTTGTTATTTCCTCAAAGAATTCTGACAGATTTGTCAGGCAAGATTTTCCTTTAAGGAAACCATGCTGACTTTGGCCTATTTTATCATGTGCCTCCACGTACCCCAAAACCACATCCTTTGACTCCAATTGAGGAATGTTGTTTATTTAATATATCAGTAATATTTGAGTAATATTGTAAATGTTAGTCCTGACGAAGGGTCTCGGCCTGAAACGTCGACTGCGCCTCTTCCTATAGATGCTGCCTGGCCTGCTGCGTTCACCAGCAACTTTTATGTATGTTGCTTGAATTTCCAGCATCTGCAGAATTCCTGTTGTTTGTAAATATATTGTTTGTTTAAGCATCCTTTGTTGTTTACATGATGCTTTGAGGCTTATCTGTAAAAGTATGTAAATGGCATACGTCATCATGCCACCAAGTCACATGTGCATGCCTCGCTTAGAAGTAAAAAACGAAGTTGGACTCACATTTCTGGCTCCCTTGTTTTCCTTTAGATTAGTTTTAATGTTTAATAATAATAATAAGTTTCCGAGTTACAAAATGTAACAGCTCTCAGGACTAGGATCACATTTTTCCAGTTCGCAAACAGTCCCTCTCAAGTCTCAGGAGGCTCTCGCAGTCCTAATCCAGCAACAGGATGTTATTTTGGGAAAGCGGAATATTGTATCCCCTCTCGATGAGTCAAGGGAGGAAGCGGCAGGAGAAGTGACATTATAACATAGAACATAGAACAGTACAGCACAGGACAGGCCCGGCCCACAATGGTGTGCCGAACTCATTTAAACTAACCATAACTAAACGAATCCCTTCTACCTGCCAGATGAGCATGTCCCTCCATTTTCTGCTTATCCATGTAGCCAAGACCCAATTGTATCTCAACATCCTCAGTATTTTGCTCCCTTTTTGCACTATTTGTGTATCTTTGATATATTTCTTACTGTAATTCATAGTCACTTTTAATGCACTGCATTGCTGCCGCGAGACAGCACAGTTTCTCAGGGATAGTCAATCTGATTTAGATTCTGCCTCCAGCACCACATTCCAGGTGCCGTCCACTCTCTGTGTTAAAAAATAACTTGCCTCGCACGTCTCATAGTCATAGTCATATTTTATTGATCCCGAGGGAAATTTGGTTTCGTTACAGTTGCACCAACCAAGAACGGAGTATAAATATAACAATATAAAATCATAAATAATTAAATAATAATATGTAAATAATGCCAGGAAATAAGTCCAGGACCAGCCTATTGGCTCAGGGTGTCTGACCCTCCAAGGGAGGAGTTGTAAAGTTTGATGGCCACAGGCAGGAATGACTTCCTATGACGCTCTGTGTTGCATCTCGGTGGAATGAGTCTCTGGCTGAATGTACTCCTGTGCCCACCCAGTACATTATGTAGTGGATGGGGGACATTGTCCAAGATGGCATGCAACTTTGACAGCATCCTCTTTTCAGACACCACTGTCAGAGAGTCCAGTTCCATCCCCACAACATCACTGGCCTTACGGATGAGTTTGTTGATTCTGTTGGTGTCTGCTACCCTCAGCCTGCTGCCCCAGCACACAACAGCAAACATGATCGCACTGGCCACCACAGACTCCTGCAAACATTTCCCCTCTCACATTAAACCCATGCCCTGTAGTGATAACTCTGACCCTGGGTTAAAAGATACCGGCTGGGAACAGCTCCTTCTCTCCACCATCAGATTTCTGAACCATCCATGATCTCTTTTTGCACTATTTATTTACTTCTTATAGATTTCTTACCGTAAGTTTTAGGTATTGCATTGTGCTGCTGCCACAAAACAACAAATTTCATGACATATACAGAACCGAGACAAAACCAAGCACACAGACGCACACAACGTAAGAAGCTGCACAGATGCATACACCGGCTTTGCTACACGGAGACAGGTGGGTGTGTGCAATGCACTGTTAGGAGTGGTGGTAGAGGCAGACACATTGGGGACGTTTAGGAGACATTTAGACGGGCCCATGGAGGGCTACATGGGAGGGAAGGGTTAGACTGATCATGCAGTAGGTTAAAAGGTCAGCACAACATTGTGGGCCGAAGGGCCTTTGCTCTACTGTACTGTTCTGTGTTCTCTACATCAGTGATTCTGATTATGACTAGAGGGCATAGGTTTGAGGTGCAAGGGGAAGGTTTGAATTGGTTTGCTCTTTTGACATGTACCAAGGTTTTTGCATGCCACCAAAGACTGAAAGTACATTTATTATCAAAGTACGTACGCAGTGTACAACCCTGAGATTTGTCTTCCCACAGACAGCCACGAAACAAAGGAACACGACGGATCCCATTCAATAGCAATCGTCAATCGCCCACCGCACAAATAAAATCGCGCGGACTGCAAAAAGAATGGGCAGAAAAGACAGAATGTCAAACACCAACCCACAAAATCGTCGTCTGTTCAGTTCAATCCAGCACCGTCGTTCCTTACCTGCAGGCTGCCCCCACCACAGTCCCACAAAATAGCGACAAAAACAGGAGCCGCCAGAAACCAGAAGCACATCATAACGTGAACTACAGAGTCCAGTCCCTAACCACATCGATTAAACCTTCCCCGAGGCTCAGGGCTCTGCAATGTCCTCTGAGAGCATTGAGGGACAGAGAGACCAGTACAGGAGTTTCCTCCGGGGGGCAGCGAGCAAGAGGCTGGTAGGCAGCGCCTAAACACTTGCTTTCCTTCCGCACCTGCCGCGATGATTTTCAAACTTGCTCGACACGTTAACCGGTGAGATTGGCGAGAAAGGGAGTCGATCGTGGGCTCGCGCCCCGTCTCAGGCTTCTTGGCCTCTAGGCCACTCGAAGCCTCATGGAACCCCCCCCCCCCACCTCAGGAACAGCAAAGCGCCAGATTGCTCAGTCGACCCGAAAACACACTGTCAAACTGTAAATCACAGGCTCCAACAGTAGCAGAACCACATTTGAAAGAAAAAGGTGTAAAAGAAGCAGTTTTGTGAACCGTCTGAAGGGCGTTGCCTTCGGTTGCATCGTTCATTGGCGCCATCTTCTTCCAAGCGGAGTTTCAAGAAGTTCCACAAGACAAAGGAGCAGAATCAGGCCATTCAGCCCATTGAGTCTGCTCAACCATTCCACTACGGCTGACCAACCCCATTTTCTTGCCTCCTTTCCATAACCCTTGATGCCCTTTTTTGTAATCAAGAACCCATCAAACTTTACTTTAAATATACCCAATGACAGGGTCGTCTGTGGCAATGAATTCATATCCGGACCTATCATTTGGCCACATATTGAGGTAGTAGAAGGGAAAAATGATTATAAAGTGTTACAGTTATACAGAAAGTGCAGTGCAGGCGAGCGATATGGTGCAAGGGCCACAATGAGGTGAATTGTGAGATTAAGAGTCAGTTTCATCATTCAATAGGGTCCTGATGGGCAATTTCTTTATGCATAGGGTGGTCAGTATATGGAAAGAACTGCCAGAGCACGTGGTTGAGGCAGGTACATTAACATTTAAAAATGAAGGTGGAATCTCATGTGGATAGGGTGGCGAAGAAAGCTTTTGGTTTGCTGGCCTTTATTAATCAGAGCATTGAGTATAGGAGTTGGGATGTAATGTTGAATTTGTATAAGGCATTGGTAAGGCCAAATCTGGAGTATTGTGTATGGTTCTGGTCACCGAATTATAGGAAAGATGTCAATAAAATTGAGAGAGTACAGAGGAGGTTTACTAAAATGTTGCCTGGGTTTCATCTCCTAAATTACAGAGAAAGGTTGAACAAGTTAGGTCTTTATTCTTTGGAGCGTAGAAGGTTGAGCGGGGACTTGATAGAGGTATTTAAAATTATGAGGGGGATTGATAGAGTCGACGTGGGTAGACTTTTTCCATTGAGAGTGGGGGAGATTCAAACAAGAGGACATGAGTTGAGAGTTAAAGGGCAAAAGTTTAGGGGTAACATGAGGGGGAATTTCTTTACTCAGAGAGTGGTAGCTGTGAGGAACGAGCTTCCAGCAGAAGTGGTTGAGACAGGTTTGATGTTGTCATTTAAAGTTAAATTGGATGGATAAATGGACAGGAAAGGAATGGAGGGTTATGGGCTGAGTGCAGGTCGGTGGGACTAGGTGAGAGTAAGAGTTCAGCACAGACTAGAAGGGCCGAGATGGCCTGTTTCCGTGCGGTAATTGTTATATGGTTAAAAAGATACTTGGACAAGTACATGGGTAGGAAAGGTTCTGGGCCAAATGGGGCGAGTTTAGATGGACATCTCGATCAGCAGGAAGGGGTTGGGCTGAAGGTCCTGTTTCTGTGCTCTGTGACTTCATGTGAAGCAAAGTAACTGGGGAGAGTGGCAGGTGGTCTCACTGAGAGGAACCAAACTCTGATTGGATCTGACCGGGGAGGTGTTTTCCTGGGTTTAAGTCCGAAAGGTCCCAAAGTAAGGGATTGGCCTCTGAGGAGAGAGGTGGGGAGGCGGGGCAGAAACGCCTTTACTCAGTGTTGGGGAGGATTTGTTGCTGAATCTTCAGGATTCGCTCCCAGCCGTTGAAGGGGAAAGAGAGGGAAGAGGGTTTGGACAGCAGGGTTGTGTCAAGGAAGTTCTGCTTCCGAAATGCCATTTTTTTCTGCTGCACATTCCTCTAACCATAGGAAAGAGGAAGTCCAGTCACAGCCGTTGTTGTCATTCATGCAAGAGTTTCCACTGAAATGAGTCAGCTGGGAGCTCTTAAAGAGACCTCAGCCCACTCTCCCGCTCCCTGAGGCAACCTTTCCCCAAATCCCCCTCCCACACCGAGGCTGATAATCACAGAAACATTCACCGTGAGCAGAAAAGCCTCTTCAAACTGCTACTGCAGGTCTTCGCAAATAAAACGGCTGAGGGGCTCTATGTTTCAGGAAAGCCATAGCAACTCATTTGTTGAGCGCCAAAAACTGAACACAAAGTGCACTAAGGGCCCTTTACATAATTACGTCGTCACATCAGACCAGCCTCTTAATGTGAATCCCGACCCAAAATCGGTGGTAGTAAATTATGTATCTTTCCACCAATTACATTACCCGATACAGGCACCCCGCCCCCAGAATTGACTAAACCCAGCACTGTGAGCTTGTCTCGAGCTCAGAGGAGCCACCCGACTCGAGTCCTGTGTTCCATGGCTGGAGGAACAGCGGTTCTCTGGCTCGTCCAGAGTTGTATTGACATGCTCTGGTCATATTGTGACGGCAGGAGCATTGTAGTGGAACCCTCCAGATCTCGGCGGGCCAGTTTAAGATGATCTACCGAAACACATTCAGGTTTATGGTCATAGTCATACTTTATTGATCCCGGGGGAAATTGGTTTTCGTTACAGTTGCACCATAAATAATAAATAGTAATAAAACCATAAATAGTTAAATAGTAATACGTAAATTATGAAATAAGTCCAGGACCAGCCTATTGGCTCAGGGTGTCTGACCCTCCAAGGGAGGAGTTGTAAAGTTTGATGGCCACAGGCAGGAATGACTTCCTATGACGCTCTGTGTTGCATCTCGGTGGAATGAGTCTCTGGCTGAATGTACTCCTGTGCCCACCCAGTACATTATGTAGTGGATGGGAGACATTGTCCGAGATGGCATGCAACTTGGACAGCATCCTCTTTTCAGACACCACCGTCAGAGAGTCCAGTTCCATCCCCACAACATCACTGGCCTTACAAATGAGTTTGTTGATTCTGTTGGTGTCTGCCACCCTCAGTCTGCTGCCCCAGCACACAACAGCAAACATGATCGCACTGGCCACCACACATTCGTAGAACATCCTCAGCATCCTCCGGCAGATGTTAAAGGACCTCAGTCTCCTCAGGAAATAGAGATGGCTCTGACCCTTCTTGTAGACAGCCTCAGTGTTCTTGACTGTACCTCTTCCTAGAGATGCTGCCTGGCCTGCTGCGTTCACCAGCAACTTTGATGTGTGTGTTGGAAAAAGCTCGTTTGGTGTCATCAGATATCCTGGTCACATCCGCTGACCGGTCAACCATGTGATTAGGGGTACTGCCTTTAAGCACACTCTACAGGGGGAGCGTAGATTCAACAACTCGCAGAATGAAGCGGTGATAGAAATTCACCTGATGTAAAATCTTCTGTAGGTTTTCAGTAGTGCGGGCTGAAGGAAATCCATAATAGTGGCTATCTTTGACAGGAGGGATTCCGCACTCTCCGCGGAGACACGGTGGCTGAGAAGTCAATGGTTGACAACCCAAACTGGCATTTAGTAGGGTTAATCATCAACCCATCTTGGCTTAAGCACGTGAAAAGTGTGTGGAGATGAGATACATGTTTGGATTTGGATGCACCGGAGACAAGTTTGTCATCCAGGTAAACAAAAAGAAAATCTAAGCCTTTTAATACAGAGTCCATCAGCCATTGGAAAGATTGTGCTGCATTTCTCAGCCCAAATGGCATGTGCAGAGGCCGAGCGGGGTTACCTCAGCCATTTTGACATGGGCAGCAACCAGGGTTGGACTTAGGGACCATGTGGAGGGGTGAATCGTCCGGTATACAGTGCCAAATCCCTCCATGTTGGCCAACTCAGCCTTTGCGGTTGCCAGTTTTTCTGGATCCAGGTATGGACGGTCGGGCCAGTTGTAGAAATGTGGTGCTCGACCCCCCCATGTTTTGTGACTGTCGTGGAGGACCTGGGCTTGGTGAGGTTTGGGGACTTGCCCAGCGGTCGAGTAAACTCACATGCGGTGCTGCAGGCGCTCGACAGAGTCAATGTTGGAACTTACCGGGGAGCAGGGTAACAACCCAAGGTCCTTGACGTCCACAAGCCGGCAGCCGTTAAGCTCAATTAACAGTCCTTGGGCACACAGGAAATTTACGCCAAGCAGAGGTTTAGCCACTTCAACCAGGACAAGGTCCCAGAATATCACCCGTTGTGTCCCATAAGTCTGGATTTTGCTGCCATTGGTGGACTCCAGCAAGGTTTCATGGCGCTTTGCCTTCTGGGAAAGAGCTGGCGTTGAAGGCAGCACACTCACTTGAGTAACCGTGTCATCTTGAAGCAGTTCCATAATGAACAGTAGATGGCCCTGGCAGCTGGAACCCACGGTGTTCACCCACCTCTGTTGTCCCGATGCGCTGGCACCGTTGAAGCCGCAAAGCCGTCGGCACTTCCTAGCGTTCCTGCAGAGTGAGCATGGTAAAAACACATACCCGGCATAGTCTGTTTCGCAACTGTGGGCTTCCTTATGTCGTGGGTCTTGCTGACCAGGCTTATTGAAGTAGAGAAAGGAGGAGGAATGATGCAATGCTGCCCGACTGAGTGTAGACTTTCAGCCATTTTAGCAAGCTCCCTATAGTCCATAATGGGTGCGTTAACGGGGGCTATGTGAACTTGATCAGGCATTTGCTGCATGAAGACTTACTTAAAAAATAAAATAAGGATGGTGATTTCTCAGGGGAGGCAGCATGTGGTCCATTAGCTCTGCTGGTCTACCACCCCCGAGGAGAGCAACTGTTTGGCACACTCAGACTCTGATAGTCCAAAAGTCTGTAAAAGATGAGTTTTCAGTGATCGGTATTTATCGTGTTCGGGCTGGTGTTCCAGTAGACTCACCACTCTCACAGCCGTGGAGTTACTGAGCCACACTATCGCAGAGAGATATTTGATGTTGTTGGCGGAGATTTTGCGCAGCGTGAATGCCTCAGCTTGTACGAACCAAGCAACGGCATTTTAGACCATCAGACCATAAGATATAGGAGCAGAAGTAGGCCATTTGGCCCATCGAGTCTGCTCCACCATTCAGTCATGGGCTGATCCAATTCTTCCAGTCATCCCCACTCCCCTGCCTTCTCCCCATACCCTTCGATGCCCTGGCTAATCAAGAACCTATCCATCTCTGCCTTAGATACACCCAGTGACTTGGCCTCCACAGCCGCTCGTGACCACAAGCCACTTTTGCTCCCAAAACTCTGGCAGTTTCAAAGCGACTGTGTTGGCCAACATGTTCAATAACTCTGGAATCATCCCAGAGCATCAGGGTCACCAAGGTAGGGTTTCGCAAATAAAATAGCAGAGGCATTTTATACTTAAACAAACATCAGGACGCCTGTTAAAGTGAACACAACTCAACGTCAGTGGTTGTGAAGTATGTACATTTCCACCAGTTACATTACCCTGAACTACCACGACTCCACAGCAATCTCGTTTGATCGCACTATAACCTCAACGGTGCCCTCCTGAAACCTTTTCAGATTCAGATTTATTTGTCACACTCTGAAGTGAGTCGCTCGTGTTATCAACCAACACAATCTAAGGAAGTGCTGGGGACAGCCCCCTCCCACAGCATTCCCTCCTCACTCACTCCAACAGCGCTCCCTCCTCACTCACTCCCACAGCCTTCCCTCCTCACTCACTCCAACACTACTTCCTCCTCACCCCCTCCCACAGCATTCCCTCCTCACCCCCTCCCACAGCATTCCCTCCTCACCCCCTCCCACAGCATTCCCTCCTCACCCCCTCCCACAGAGCTCCCTCCTCACCCCCTCCCACAGCATTCCCTCCTCACCCCCTCCCACAGCATTCCCTCCTCACCCCCTCCCACAGCGCTCCCTCCTCACCCCCTCCCACAGCATTCCCTCCTCACCCCCTCCCACAGCATTCCCTCCTCACCCCCTCCCACAGCGCTCCCTCCTCACCCCCTCCCACAGCATTCCCTCCTCACCCCCTCCCACAGCGTTCCCTCCTCACCCCCTCCCACAGCATTCCCTCCTCACCCCCTCCCACAGCCTTCCCTCCTCACTCACTCCAACACTACTTCCTCCTCACCCCCTCCCACAGCATTCCCTCCTCACCCCCTCCCACAGCATTCCCTCCTCACCCCCTCCCACAGCATTCCCTCCTCACCCCCTCCCACAGCGCTCCCTCCTCACCCCCTCCCACAGCATTCCCTCCTCACCCCCTCCCACAGCGCTCCCTCCTCACCCCCTCCCACAGCATTCCCTCCTCACCCCCTCCACAGCCCCTCCCACCCCCTCCCACAGCGCTCCCTCCTCACCCCCTCCCACAGCATTCCCTCCTCACCCCCTCCCACAGCGCTCCCTCCTCACCCCCTCCCACAGCATTCCCTCCTCACCCCCTCCCACAGCATTCCCTCCTCACCCCCTCCCACAGCGCTCCCTCCTCACCCCCTCCCACAGCATTCCCTCCTCACCCCCTCCCACAGCGCTCCCTCCTCACCCCCTCCCACAGCATTCCCTCCTCACCCCCTCCCACAGCGCTCCCTCCTCACCCCCTCCCACAGCATTCCCTCCTCACCCCCTCCCACAGCGCTTCCCTCCTCACCCCCTCCCACAGCATTCCCTCCTCACCCCCTCCCACAGCACTCCCTCCTCACCCCCTCCCACAGCGTTCCCTCCTCACCCCCTCCCACAGCATTCCCTCCTCACCCCCTCCCACAGCGCTCCCTCCTCACCCCCTCCCACAGCATTCCCTCCTCACCCCCTCCCACAGCGCTCCCTCCTCACCCCCTCCCACAGCATTCCCTCCTCACCCCCTCCCACAGCGCTCCCTCCTCACCCCCTCCCACAGCATTCCCTCCTCACCCCCTCCCACAGCATTCCCTCCTCACCCCCTCCCACAGCGCTCCCTCCTCACCCCCTCCCACAGCATTCCCTCCTCACCCCCTCCCACAGCATTCTCCCTCCTCACCCCCTCCCACAGCATTCCCTCCTCACCCCCTCCCACAGCATTCCCTCCTCACCCCCTCCCACAGCGCTCCCTCCTCACCCCCTCCCACAGCATTCCCTCCTCACCCCCTCCCACAGCCTTCCCTCCTCACTCACTCCAACACTACTTCCTCCTCACCCCCTCCCACAGCGCTCCGTCCTCACCCCCTCCCACAGCATTCCCTCCTCACCCCCTCCCACAACGCTCCCTCCTCACTCCCCCACAGCATTCCCTCCTCACCCCCTCCCACAGCATTCCCTCCCACAGCGCTCCCTCCTCACTCCCCCACAGTGTTCCCTCCTCACCCCCTCCCACAGCATTCCCTCCTCACCTCCCTCACCCAGTGTTCCCTCCTCACCTCCCTCACCCAGTGTTCCCTCCTCACCCCCTCCCACAGCATTCCCTCCTCACCTCCCTCACCCAGTGTTCCCTCCTCACCTCCCTCACCCAGTGTTCCCTCCTCACCCCCTCCCACAGCATTCCCTCCTCACCTCCCTCACCCAGTGTTCCCTCCTCACCCCCTCCCACAGCATTCCCTCCTCACCTCCCTCACCCAGTGTTCCCTCCTCACCTCCCTCACCCAGTGTTCCCTCCTCACCCCCTCCCACAGCATTCCCTCCTCACCTCCCTCATCCAGTGTTCCCTCCTCACCTCCCTCACCCAGTGTTCCCTCCTCACCCCCTCCCACAGCATTCCCTCCTCACCCCCCATTGTTCCTTCCTCACACCCTCCCACAGCATTCCCTCCTCACCCCCTCCCACAGCGCTCCCTCCTCACCCCCTCCCACAGCATTCCCTCCTCACCCCCTCCCACAGCGCTCCCTCCTCACCCCCTCCCACAGCATTCCCTCCTCACCCCCTCCCATAGCCTTCCCTCCTCACTCACTCCAACACTACTTCCTCCTCACCCCCTCCCACAGCGCTCCCTCCTCACCCCCTCCCACAGCATTCCCTCCTCACCCCCTCCCACAGCGCTCCCTCCTCACTCCCCCACAGCATTCCCTCCTCACCCCCTCCCACAGCATTCCCTCCTCACCCCCTCCCACAGCGCTCCCTCCTCACTCCCCCACAGTGTTCCCTCCTCACCCCCTCCCACAGCATTCCCTCCTCACCTCCCTCACCCAGTGTTCCCTCCTCACCTCCCTCACCCAGTGTTCCCTCCTCACCCCCTCCCACAGCATTCCCTCCTCACCTCCCTCACCCAGTGTTCCCTCCTCACCTCCCTCACCCAGTGTTCCCTCCTCACCCCCTCCCACAGCATTCCCTCCTCACCTCCCTCACCCAGTGTTCCCTCCTCACCTCCCTCACCCAGTGTTCCCTCCTCACCCCCTCCCACAGCATTCCCTCCTCACCTCCCTCATCCAGTGTTCCCTCCTCACCTCCCTCACCCAGTGTTCCCTCCTCACCCCCTCCCACAGCATTCCCTCCTCACCTCCCTCATCCAGTGTTCCCTCCTCACCTCCCTCACCCAGTGTTCCCTCCTCACCCCCTCCCACAGCATTCCCTCCTCACCCCCTCCCACAGCGCTCCCTCCTCACCCCCTCCCACAGCGCTCCCTCCTCACCCCCCACAGTGTTCCTTCCTCACCCCCTCCCACAGCATTCCCTCCTCACCCCCTCCCACAGCGCTCCCTCCTCACTCCCCCACAGCCTTCCCTCCTCACTCACTCCAACACTACTTCCTCCTCACCCCCTCCCACAGCATTCCCTCCTCACCCCCTCCCACAGCGCTCCCTCCTCACTCCCCCACAGCCTTCCCTCCTCACTCACTCCAACACTACTTCCTCCTCACTCCCCCACAGTGTTCCCTCCTCACCCCCTCCCACAGCATTCCCTCCTCACCTCCCTCACCCAGTGTTCCCTCCTCACCTCCCTCACCCAGTGTTCCATCCTCACCCCCTCCCACAGCATTCCCTCCTCACCTCCCTCATCCAGTGTTCCCTCCTCACCTCCCTCACCCAGTGTTCCCTCCTCACCCCCTCCCACAGCATTCCCTCCTCACCTCCCTCACCCAGTGTTCCCTCCTCACCTCCCTCACCCAGTGTTCCCTCCTCACCCCCTCCCACAGCATTCCCTCCTCACCTCCCTCATCCAGTGTTCCCTCCTCACCTCCCTCACCCAGTGTTCCCTCCTCACCCCCTCCCACAGCATTCCCTCCTCACCCCCCATTGTTCCTTCCTCACACCCTCCCACAGCATTCCCTCCTCACCCCCTCCCACAGTGCTCCCTCCTCAACCCCCCACAGCCTTCCCTCCTCACCCCCTCCCACAGCGCTCCCTCCTCACCCCCCCACAGTGTTCCCTCCTCACCCCCTCCCACAGCATTCCCTCCTCACCTCCCTCACTCAGTGTTCCCTCCTCACCCCCTCCCACAGCATTCCCTCATCACCCCCTCCCACAGTGCTCCCTCCTCACCCCCCCACAGTGTTCCCTCCTCACCCCCTCCCACAGTGTTCCCTCCTCACCCCCTCCCACAGTGTCCCCTCCTCACACAGCGCTCCCTCCTCACCACCCCACACTGTTCCCTCCTCACCCCCTCCCACAGCATTCCCTCCTCACCCCCTCCCACAGTGCTCCCTCCTCACCCCCCCACAGTGTTCCCTCCTTACCCCCTCCCACAGCATTCCCTCCTCACCTCCCTCACCCAGTGTTCCCTCCTCACCCCCTCCCACAGCATTCCCTCCTCACCCCCCACAGTGTTCCTTCCTCACCCTCTCCCACAGCATTCCCTCCTCACCCCCTCCCACAGCGCTCCCTCCTCACCCCCCCCCACAGTGTTCCCTCCTCACCCCCTCCCACAGCATTCCCTCCTCACCCCCTCCCACAGTGCTCCCTCCTCACCCCCCCACAGTGTTCCCTCCTTACCCCCCTCCCACAGCATTCCCTCCTCACCTCCCTCACCCAGTGTTCCCTCCTCACCCCCTCCCACAGCATTCCCTCCTCACCCCCCACAGTGTTCCTTCCTCACCCTCTCCCACAGCATTCCCTCCTCACCCCCTCCCACAGCATTCCCTCCTCACCTCCCTCACCCAGTGTTCCCTCCTCACCCCCTCCCACAGCATTCCCTCCTCACCCCCTCCCACAGTGCTCCCTCCTCACCCCTCCACAGTGTTCCCTCCTCACCCCCCCACAGCATTCCCTCCTCACCCCCTCCCACAGCATTCCCTCCTCACCCCCCCCCACAGTGTTCCTTCCTCACCCCCTCCCACAGTATTCCTTCCTCACCCCCTCCCACAGCATTCCCTCCTCACCCCCCCACAGTGTTCCTTCCTCACACCCTCCCACAACCTTCCCTCCTCACCCCCTCCCACAGCATTCCCTCCTCGCTGCCCCACCCTCAACATTCCCATCAACTCTCCCTCTCCCCCCTGGGGGTGGGTGTATGTGTTTGGCAGTGGCTGATTAACGCCCTCGCCTGTGCGCTGTTGGGATGTGGGAACCGGAGCAAAGCCAGTGAAGTCAGCAGGGTCTTTGCTGCATTATTCAATGGAAATGTCCCACGATATCCCACAAAAACCTCGGAATTTGGCAGCTGGAACAAGCATTCCTGTAGTCACTGAGGTGGAAAGACATCCTGTGGGGAGGACATGACCTCACTAAATCTCCCGGTGACACATACAATCCGCTCAGTGTTCAGCTGCTGTGTCGGAGCGTTGCTTGGGGCTACGAGTGGTGAGAGGGTGGGAGTGGGCGGACCACCGTTTCTGAGGTTCTGTTACTGGGTGACGTGCTTCCCGGCCTGCTGAGGAAATTCCAGCACACAGGGGCCGCAGAGAGCAGGGGTACACAGGCCAGTGTTGCCAAGGCCTGCGGACCTCAGTTAGAGAGAAAGGTCAAATAGATTCGGACTTCATTCGCTGGAACGTAGAAGACTGAGGGGAGATTTGATAGAGGTGTACAAAGTTACGAGGGGTATAGAGAGGGCCAATGCAAGCAGGCTTTCCCACTCAGCAACACCCACAACAAGCTGGAGGTGCTCGCCACTCCGTCCGCCACAACAGACAGGATCTCCCGGTTGCCACCCACTTTAACTCTGCTTCACATTCCCATTCAGATGTGTCCATACATGGCCTCCTCTACTGCCATGATGAGGCCAAACTCAGGTTGGAGGAGCAACACCTCATATACCGTCTGGGTAGTCTCCAGCCCCTTGGTACGAACATTCAATTCTCCAACTTCCGGTAATTCCCTTTCCCTTCCCCAATACCCAATTCACTCTGCCCCCTCCCCCAGCTGCTTATCACCTCCCTCATGGTTCCACCTCCTTCTACTACCCATTGTGTTTTCCCCTATTCCTTCTTCACCTTTCCTGCCTATCACCTCCCTGTTTCCCCTTCCCCACCCCTTTATCTTTCCCCTTACTGGTTTTTCACCTGGAACCTACCAGCCTTCTCCTTCCCACCCTCCCCCCACCTTCTTTATAGGGCCTCTGCCCCTTCCCCCTACAGTCCTGACGAAGGGTTCCGGCCCGAAACGTCGACTCATCGTTTCCACAGATGCTGCCCGACCTGCTGAGTTCCTCCAGCGTGTTGTGAGTGTTGCTTTGACCCCAGCATCTGCAGAGTATTTTGGGTTTTCCCACTGAGGTTGGCTGAGACTGGAACCAGAGGTCATGGCCTAAGGGTGAAAGGTGAAATGTTTAAGGGAACGTGAGGGGTATCTTCTTCACTCTGAGGGTGGTGCAAGTGTGGAACGAGCTGCCAGCAGATGTGGTGGAAGTGGGTTTGATTTCAACTTTTAAGAGTGATTTGGATAAGTACATTGGGAGAGGTATCAAGTAATTCCGCACAGACTAGAGGGGCTGAAGGGCTTGTTTCTGTGCTGTAAGCTCTATGACTCTGTGAAGGTGGTATCCATCATCAGTGACCACGGTCTCCCCCATTGTCTTATCATACTAACCCTCCATGGGCTCTGTCAGCACTTCCTGCTTCCTCAGTAAAGTAAAGAACCCCCCCCCCAACACCAGATATTCTCTCTTCTCTCCCCTCCCGATGGGCAGAAGATACAAAAGCCTGAAAGCATGTCCCACCAAGCTCAAGGGCAGCTTCTACCCCCTGCTGTCAGACTCTGGAAACTAGAAGGATTAGCTTTATTTGTCACATGGACACCGAAACATCAAAATGTCCAGTGACATGCATCTTTCCATCGACGACCAACGGTCCGAGGATGCGCTGGGGGCAGCCCACAAGTGTCGCCACGCTTCTGGCGCCAACCCCAACCCGTACGTCCCCTGGAACGCGGATGGAGACTGAGCACCCGGAGGCCATCCAAATAATCACGCCGAGGAAGGACAAACCTCTTACAGGCGGGGCTGGGAATTGAACCCTCCACACCGGTGCTGAAGGCCTTGCACTACCAGGACACCCACGGTCCTCTTGTACCAGAAGATTAACTCTTGGCCTCACAGTCTACCTGGTAATGATGTACCTTAGCAATTACCTGCATTCTTTTGGCCGCTGTTACACTTAGTTCTGCATCGTCTTATAGTTCTACCTTACCACAGCTCAATGCGCTGCGGTGAGGGGGGGGTTAAGGGTTGCAGGGAGAATGTTGGGACAGCACAGGAGGCAATGGACCAATAACCAGAGTGGGAATGGGTGGGGAATCAAAGGGGAATTTCAGGGACTCGATGCCGGTGCTCTGCAGAGCAGTCACCCAGCCTGCGTTCCGTCTCTCCGGTGCAGGGGAGAGCGCATAGGGAAACACCAGGTGCCGCACACTAGACTGGAAGTTAATCTTGGGACAACTGCTCGACATTGAAGTCAGGTTTATTGTCGTCTGCACAAGCCCGCGTGCGCACAGGTGCGACGAAAAACTCGTGCAGCTGCGTCGCAGGCTCACAGCATCAGATTAAATTAAACAGTATATTTTCAGAAAAATGTCCATTATTGCGCAAAGTGGTCGTAGTATTGCTATGGAATATAGAACATAATGCTGGGCCGACCTTTATACCCATTCTAAAATCAATCTGACCTTTCCCTCCAATGCAGCCCTCAATTTTTCTATCATCCACATACTGACCCAAGATGTTCTTAAATGTATTTGTCTCTACCCCAGCAGAGCGTTCCATACAGGCATCACACTCTGTGTCAAAACCCTACCTCTGACACCTGCCCCCTAAACTTTCCTCCAATCACCTTAAAATTATGCCCTCTTGCATTAGTTATTTCTGCCCTGGGATAAACTGTGCCGGCTGTCCAACTCCCTCAATGCCTCTCTATCATCCTATACAACTCTTATCAAGTCACTTCTCATCCTGCTTTGCTTCAAAGAGAAAAGCCCTACCTCGCTCTATCTACCCCCATAAGCCATGCTCTCTAATCCAGGCAGCATCCCGGTAAATCTCCTTTGCACACTCCATAAAACTTCCACATCCTTCACATAGTGGGGTAGCCAGAGCTGAACTTATACTGAGCTAATTTGTGCTTAGCATAATAATTATGTTAATTATCATGCTAGGGCAGCAAGGTAGCGTAACAGGTAGCATTACTCTTCACGGTGCCAGTGATCAGGAGAATGGGGTTTAATTCCTGCTTCTGTCTGTACGTTCTCCCTGGGTTTCGTCCGGGTGCTCCAGATCCCTCCCACGTTCAAAAATATGTACGGGTCAGGCCGAGTAAGTTTGGGCACGCTACGTTTGACACCAAAGCACCGTGACACTTGCGGGTTACTCCCCAGCACATCGCCGGACTGTGTCGGTCATTATTGCAAACGACACATTTCTCTGCAACACAAATCAAAGTTGCTGGTGAGCGCAGCAGGCCAGGCAGCATCTCTAGGAAGAGGTACAGTCGACGTTTCGGGCCGACACCCTTCGTCAGGACTAACTGAAAGAAGAACTAGTAAGAGATTTGAAAGTGGGAGGGGGAGGGGGAGATCCAAAATGATAGGAGAAGACAGGAGGGGGAGGGATGGAGCCAAGAGCTGGACACATGATTGGCAAAAGGGATACGAGAGGATCATGGGACAGGAGGCCCAGGGAGAAGGAAAAGGGGGAGGGCGGGGGAAAACCCAGAGGATGGGCAAGGTGTACAGTCAGAGGGACAGAGGGAGAAAAAGGAGAGTGAGAGAAAGAATGTGTGTATATAAATAAATAACGGATGGGGTACGACGGGGAGGTGGGGCATTAGCGGAAGTTAGAGAAGTCAATGTTCATGCCATCAGGTTGGAGGCTACCCAGACGAAACATAAGGTGTTGTTCCTCCAACCTGAGTGTGGCTTCATCTTTACAGTAGAGGAGGCCGTGGATAGACATGTCAGAATGGGAATGGGATGTGGAATTAAAATGTGTGGCCACTGGGAGATCCTGCTTTCTCTGGCGGACAGAGCATAGGTGTTCAGCGAAACGGTCTCCCAGTCTGCGTCGGGTCTCGCCAATATATAGAAATTCCAGCATCTGCAGGTTTCCTTGTGACACATTTCTCTGTATGTTTCAATGTTTTGATCTACATGTGGCAAAAAAATAATAAAACTAATCTTTATGTTTAACTTGTATTTATTATAAAGTTGTATGTTAATTTCACATATAATTTATGCGCCATGAATTATAGACAATTTTTACAAGAATACACAGAACAAAAAGCAATGGAAGTGGTCAGAAAGTTGCTGTGTTTGTTAGGAAATATAAAGTATGCTTAGAGGCTTGTTAAGCAAATGTCCAATCAGCCAGTCATGTGGCAGCAATTCATGCATAAAACCATGCAGACATGGTCAAGAATAGGAAAGAAATGTGACCTGATGGTGGAATGATTGTTGCTGCCAGCCAGGGTGGATTCAATATCTCAGAAACTGCTGATCTCCTGGGACTTTCACACACAGCGGTCTCTAGAGTTCACAGAGAATGGTGTGGGGAAAAAAAAATCCCGTGAGCAGCAGTTGTGTGGGTGAAAACGCCTTGCTGATGAGAGAGGTCAGAGGACAAAGGCCAGACTGGTTCAAGCTGACAGGAAGGTGACAGTGACTCAAATAAACACACTTGGTTCAGAGCATCTCTGAACGCAGAACATGTCGGATCTTGAAGTGCAAACACGAGGAAATCTGCAGACGCTGGAAATTCAAGCAACACACACAAAAAATGCTGGTGAACGCAGCAGGCCAGGCAGCATCTCTAGGAAGAGGTGCAGTTGACGTTTCAGGCCGAGACCCTTCGTCAGGACTAACTGAGAAGAGATAGTAAGAGATTTGAAAGTGGGAGAGGGAGGGGGAGGGGAAGGGGTATGGGGAAGGAGGGGGAGGGGAAAGGAGGGGAAGGGGTATGGGGAAGGAGGGGGAGGGGAAGGGGGAAGAGGGAGGGGAAAGTAGGGAGGGGAAGGAGAGGGAGGGGGAGGGGAAGGGGTATGGGGAAGGAGGGAGGGGAAAGGAGGGGGAGAGGGGAGGGGAAAGGGTATGGGGAAGGAGGGGGAGGGGGAGGGGAAGGGGTATGGGGAAGGAGGGAGGGGAAAGGAGGGGGAGAGGGGGAGGGGAAGGGGTATGGGGAAGGAGGGGGAGGGGAAAGGAGGGGGAGAGGGGGAGGGGAAGGGGTATGGGGAGGGAGGGGGAGGGGAAGGGGTATGGGGAAGGAGGGAGGGGAAAGGAGGGGGAGAGGGGGAGGGGAAGGGGTATGGGGAAGGAGGGGGAGGGGAAGGGGTATGGGGAAGGAGGGGGAGGGGAAAGGGTATGGGGAAGGAGGGGGAGGGGAAAGGAGGGGGAGAGGGGGAGGGGAAGGGGTATGGGGAGGGAGGGGGAGGGGAAGGGGTATGGGGAAGGAGGGGGAGGGGAAAGGAGGGGGAGAGGGGGAGGGGAAGGGGTATGGGGAAGGAGGGGGAGGGGAAAGGAGAGTGGGAGGGGAAGTTATCATAAGTGACAATGAGAAATATCGTATATTAAAAAATTGTGCAAGATAGTGAGGTGACATTTATGGTTTCATGGATCATTAAGAAATCTGATAGCGGTGGGAAAGAAGCTGCTGTAAAAATGTTGCCCATGGAATCCAGGCTCCAGTCGCTCCTCCCCGATGCGGCGATGAGAAGAGGGGATGACCTGAATGTTGAGGGTCCTTCGCGATGCCACCTGCATTCTTGAAGCGTCACATTTTGAAGGCACCCTCGATGGTGGGGAGGCCAGTGCCCACGATGGAGCTGGCTGAGTTTACAGCCCTCTGCAGCTGTTTCTGACCCTGTGCAGTGGCCGTTCCACACCAGACGGTGATGAAAACGGTCAGAATGCTCTCCACGCTACATCAATAGAAAGCTGCCAGAGACGTACCAAATCAACTCAAACCCATAACGAAGTAAAGTTGCTGCTGAGCCTTCTTCATGATCGGAACAGTATGTTGGGTCCAGGACTGATCCTCGGAGATGTTCTATCTTATGGCCTGTTACGCCGCTGGCTTCAGGGCAGCAACAAAGATCCTCCATCACTGTCGGTGTTCAGGGCTTCCTCCGTCACGCCAGTAGCTTCCTCTCGGTTTTCACCACTGTCAGCCATGCAAGTCCCGGGTGGAGACTCAGGAATACCATCGCACTCAGATGTAGAAGGATTCTCCATTGCTGTTTCCGTAACAGTTTTTGTTTCACCAGTCAGGGTTTTTGGCCCTGAGCTGAGCCCCCAACCCTGGGCCACTCTTAGTCTGTCTTCTACCCTTCGACCTGTTTGGCATCACGCCCTGACTCCGGCCAACATAACCCTCCGGGTCAGTGAAGCACGCAAGCCTCCAAACCCAACGGACACACACAAGATGCTGGAGGAACTCAGCAGGCTGGGCAGCATCTACGCAAAAAGAGTACAGTCGACCAGGACCCTTCGGCAGGACTGGAGAGGAAAAGCTGAGGAGGAAATGCAAAAGGTGGAGGGAGGGGAGAGAGACCCACCAGGTGATTGGTGAAACCAGGAGGGGGAGAGGTGAAGTAAAGAGCTGGGAACTCGATTGGTGATAGAGACACAGGGCTGGAGAAGAGGGAGAGGACAGAAGTCCATGGAAGAAAGGAAAGGGGGGAGGAGCACCAGAGGGAGGCAATAGGTGGGTGAGGAGATAAGGTGGGAGAAGGAAAAGGGGGTGGGGAATGGTGAAGGGGGGTGGGGGTGGGGGGGACATTACCAGGAGTTTGAGAAATCGATGTTCATGCCATCAGGTTGGAGGCTACCCAGATGGAATATAAGATGTTGTTCCTCCAACCTGAATGTGGCTTCATTGCAACAGTAAGGGAGGCCGTGGATAGACATGTCGGAATAGGAAATGGAATTAAAATGGATGGCCAGTAGGAGATGCTGCTTTTTCTGGCGAAAGGAGCGTAGGTGCTCGGCGAAGCGGTCTCCCAGCCTACGTCGGGTCTCACTGATATACAGGAGGCCACACCGGGAGCACCAGACACAGTAAATGACCCCAACATACTCACAGGTGAAGTGTCGCCTCACCTGGAAGATCTGTTTGGAGCCCTGTGAGGGAGCAGGTGTGGGGGCAGGTGTAGCACTTGTTCCACTTGCAAGGATAAGTGCCAGGAGGGAGATCAGTGGAGAGGGATGAATGGGCAAGGCATAGACAGAGATCCCTGTGGAAAGCAAAAAGTAGGGGGGAGGGAGGGAAAGATGTGCTTGGTGGTGGGATCCCGCTGGAGATGGTGGAAGTTCTGGAGAATTACGTGCTCGACGCGGAGGCTGATGATAGGAGGAGTGGCGGGAGGATGGGGTAAGAGCAGACGTGCGTGAAGTGGAAGAGATGCGGTTGAGGACAGTGCTGATGGTGGAGGAAGGGAAGCCCCTTTCTTTGAAAGAGGAGGACATCCCCTTTGTTCTGGAATGAAAAGCTTCATCCTGAAAGCAGATGCGGTGGAGACGGAGGAATTGAGAGAAGGGGATGGCATTTTTACAAGTAACACGGTGGGAAGAGGTATAGTCCGGGTAGCTGTGAGAGTCCGTGGGTTTGTAATAGACATCAGTGGATAAGCTGTCCCCGGAGACAGAGACAGAGAGATCGAGAAAGGGGAGGGAGGTGTCGGAACTGGACCAGGTAAATTTGAGGGCGGGGTGGAAGTTGGAGGCAAAGTTGATGAAGTCAACTAGCTCGGCGTGGGTGCAGGAAGCAGCACCAATGCAGTCGTCAATGTAGCGTTGGAAAAGTGGGGGACGGACACCAGTGTAGCCTTGGAACATGGACTGTTCCACATAGCCGACAAAAAGCCAAGCATAGCTGGGATCCATGTGAGGGCCCATGACAACACCTTTTGTTTGAAGGAAGTGGGAGGAGCCAAAGGAGAAATTATTTAGCATGGTGGTGGAGGGGAACTGGTTGGGTCTGATGTCCAGTAAAAAATGGAGAGCTTTGAGGCCTTCCTGGTGGGGGATGGGGGTGTATAGGGACTGGACATTCACAGTGAAAATAAGATGATGGGGGCCAGGGGAACCGGAAATCATTGAAAAGATCCAGAGCGTGTGAAGTGTCATGGATGTCGGTAGAAAGGAACTGAACCAGGGAGGATAAAACGGAGTCGAGGTACAGTATGCAGATGTGAGTTCAGTAGGGCAGGAACAAGCTGAAACAATGGGTCTACCTGGATAAGCAGGATTGTGGACCTTGGGTAGGAGATAGAAACAGGAGGTGTGGGGGGTGGGAACTATGAGATTGGTGGCGGTGGATGGGAGATCCCCAGAGTTAATAAGGTCAATCATGGTGTTAGACACAATGGCCTGGTGTTTCTTAGTGGGGTCCTGTTCGAGGTCTAAGTAAGAGGATGTGTCTGAGAGTTGTCTCTGGGCCTCAGCAAGATAGAAGTCAGTCTACCAGACTACTACAGCATCTCCTTTGTCTGCGAGTTCGATTGGGACGTTAGGATTAGTGCGGAGGGAGTGCAGAGCCAAGAGTTCGGAAGGAGAGAGGCTGGAATAGAAGAGAGGGGTGTTAAATTCTAGACAGTTAATGTCCCGTCGGCAGGTGGCAATGAAAAGGTCCAGAGCAGACAGAGGACCAGGTCAGGGTGTCCAGGAAGAGGAGGAGGGTTGAAGACAGGAGAAGGGGTCATCGGTGCGGGGTGGGAGTCCTTGCCAAAGGAATAGGCTCAGAGACAGAGGCAGCGGAAGAAGAGCTCAGCCTCGTGATGGGCGTGAACTCATTAGATGTGGGCGTAGGGGGACAAAGGTGAGGCCCTCACTGAGGACACAGGGGGGAAGATCAGGTGAAGACCCGGCATGGGTTAGGGATGGGATCGGAGGGGGGGGGAAGGGAGTTGGTACTGTCTGAGGGTAAGGGAGGTTTGAGGTGTTCAGGGATGGTGGGGTGAGAGGAAGATGAGTCTCCGAGGGCCCAAGAGCTGGCGGTGGGATCTGCGAGAGACGGGATCGCGGACTGGTGGGGGGGGGGAGGGGAGACGGGGGTTCCAGCAGCAGAGCATGAGGACCCGGTCTGGAGGTCAAGACCGAAGGGGGAGTTGGAGGTTGAGCAATTGGCACTTTGGCGATGTCCGAGTTCGTTGGAACCTGCATTGATGGCGGTGCAGTCCGGGTTTTGAAACTGCTCTGGATTGTTAGAATTGTTACGGTCAGCAGCAGGGGTCGCAGTCTGGAGACATCCAGGCCTGCTGGCGGTCCGTGGTCTGTAGACGGGCGATCTTCCGATCCTGGCATAGGGACACCAGGTACCTGCTCGTGGCAGAAAGTGCGGTGCGTAGAACGCGGTGGGAGAGGCAGCGGGAGAAGCAGTCAAGTGAAAGTGAGTACCAGGGGTCCTCAGAGGGTCCGAATCAAGCAGCTTGAAAACGGATCTGGAAGCCACGTGGTACGAGCTGGTGGTGAAGACGTGTTGCCAGGAAGGGTGCCTGGCTGTGGCAGTGGGTCTGGGTGAGGAGTCGGAGGGCAGCAGAGATCATCGAAGAGGAGCAGTGAGAGAGGGTACAGTCTCTTCCAGGGATGCCCACCCCGAAGAAGTTTAAATCTTCCGTCGAAGGGAAGATTTAAACTTCTTCAGGGGGGGCATCCCTGGAAGAAACCGCACAGAACAGCAATCTATTCACAAACAAGAGAAAATCTACAGGTGCTGGAAATCCGAGCAACACCAATAAGATGCTGGAGGAACTCAGCAGGCCAGGCAGCATCTATGGGGAAAGTACAGTCGATGTTTCAGCCTCCAGACCTGCCGAAGGGTCTCGGACAGAAACATCGACCTTACTTTTTTCCATAGATGCTGCCTGGCCTGCTGAGTTCCTCCAGCATCTTGTATGTGTTGCCTGGAATCCCAGCGTCCGCCGACTCTCTCTTGTCTCCAAACCGGACAGGGTTGTGATCCCCGGAGGTGTTGACAGCCAGGAATCCGAAGCTGCTCTCCCCTCCCGCGGCTGATGCTTGGAGGAGTTTTCCTGGCACGAAGTCCACGTTAGGTTCCTCGGGTTGGTCTTTCTGCTGTTAAGTCAGAGGTCGTTGCAACACCACTCAGCCAGCTGATCTATCTCGCTTCAGTATGCCTCCACGTCACCCTCTCAGATTCTGTAGTGTGTGTCACTGGTGAACTTTTAGCTGTTATTTGAGGTCAGGAGAGTGTGGACAACATCTTTACCATTTATTAAACAACAGGGCAGAGTCAAGGTGCAAAATAACCAACTTAACTTTTCATTTGATTGCCTGATAGAAAGGGATTGACTTGACAGAAGTGTCTAAAGTCACCTGGGGTACAGATAGAGTAGACTGCCTGTACCTTTATCCCAGGGTTGGAATGTCTAACACTACAAGGTGAGAGAGGGAAAGTTCGAAAGAGATGTGCAGGGGAGATTTATTTTACAACACAGAGAGTGCTGGGTGATGGAACGCTCAGCTGGGGCTGACGCTGGAGGTAGATTTAAAAAAAGAGACGTTTAAAAGGATCTCGGGCAAGTTGACACGCAGGGTATGGACCTCGTCTTGGCAGAAGGGATTGGGTTCTGCTGGCTTTGTGGGCGCAGCTCAGGGAGAGCACTTGAAAGCCAGCCTTGCCTCCATGGGCTCTGTCTGCACCGTCTCGCTGCCTCAGCAGAGCAGCCAGCAGAATCAAAGACCCCTCCCACCATGGTCAAACTCTCTTCTCCCCCCAGCCATGAGGCAGCAGTAAGCAGGCACCTCTAGGCTCAAGGGCAGCTCCGCTCTGCCCCACTGTTATATAAAGGCATCCGTTAGTCTTGCGAGACCATGGAGTCTTCACTCTCCAGGGCACAGGCCTGGGCAAGGTTGTATGGAAGACCGGCAGTTGCCCATGCTGCAAGTCTCCCCTCTCCACGACACCAATGTTGTCCAAGGGAAGGGCATTAGGACCCATACAGCTTGGCACCAGTGTCGTCGCAGAGCAATGTGTGGTTAAGTGCCTTACTCAAGGACACAACACGCTGCCTCGGCTGGGGCTCAAACTCACGACCTTCAGGTCGCTAGTTCAATGCCTTAACCACTTGGCCACTGTTATAAAACTATTGAATAATCCCTTCCATGATAGGGGCTCTTGATCTCAGTCTACCTCATCATGGCTTTTGCAGCTTACTGCCTGCCTGCACTGCACTCTCTCTGAAACTGTAGCGCTCTATTCAGAAGATTAGCTTTACTCGTCACACGTACATTCAAACATACGGTGGAACTCACACAAAAAGTTGGAGGATCTCGACCTCTATGGAGAGGAATAAACCGTGAAATAATGCTTGTTTTCCCTGGAACGGCGGAAGCTGAGAAGTATTGTGTACAGTTCCGGTCGCCCCACTCTGGGAAGGATGTTGAGGCTTTGGAGAGGGCGCAGAAGAGGTTTACCAGCTGCTGCCCGGTTTACAGGGCTCGTGCTATCATGAGAGGCTGGATAAACCTGGGTTGCTCACTCTGGAGGCTGAGGAGAGATCTGACAGAAGTTTATAAGATTATGAGAGGCATAGACGGGGTAGATAGTCCAAGGGTTGAACTGTCTAAAACCAGATGGCATGCATTTAAGGTGGGAGGGAGTAAGTTCAAAGGAGATGTGAGGGGCAAGTTTTTAAATACAGAGAGTGCTGGGTGCCTGAGGTGGTGATAGAGGCAGCTACATTCGAGACATTTACGAGATGTTTAAGAATGTGAGGGAAAAGGAAGGAATGGATATTGTGTAGGCAGACGAGATTAGTTTTGTTCCTGATTTAATTGGTTCAGCACTGCACTGTGGGCCGAGTTGTTCTTTGCTTTATGGTTTTATTTTCCCTTGATATGATGAACTGATCTGGGTGTCTGAAATGCAAAACAAAAGATTTTTTTTCACAGAGCATGTGACGATAATAAACCAATTTTCAAATTTACACAGTTGAGCACAACATCACGGGACCTGTTCCTGCTCCTTGTTGATCTATGTTCTAACACATTACCTCTGAGTCACTCAAATTCAGATAATTATTAAACCAGTGCTTCAGATACATCTCACAGGGAGGGCCAACGTGACTAGGCCCTTGGTTGAAATAGCCATGAGTCAACGCTTTTTTTATTGTTTGCTGAAAGAATGTGGCTGACAGCGGAAAAAAGGGACTCTTATTGCCGAGTGAATCATGGTGATTCGCTGCAGAACAACTGGCAGGATGTAAATTCATTTAGCTGCTCTGGCACTACGGAAGGAAGAGACAATGGACAAGCGAGTCACTTCGACACTCTTACAGTGGTGTTCAAGTTTAATTGTTTTCAACCATACACGTGAATACAGGCAAACAGAACGCCGTTCCTCTGAGGCAAAACACAGCCACGCACCGCACATATGATCGTGACAGCAGAGACGCATACAGTCGTAAATAGGGCCCAAGTCCCTGAGTGCCCCGCTGCATGGGACGTCACCGTGGAGCCACGTTTCTGCAAGGGCAAGTACGTGGCAAGTCCTGAACACGTTAGTGCAGCCACAGATGTACACGATCCGGCTTGGAGGATCACAACTCTGGAGGGCTGCACCGACCCCCACCTCAGCACGGACACCGGCGCGCCCTCCCCCACAGCGCTCCCGGCGTCGCCACGCCTGGGCGGCTACAGCAGGCGACCCCCAAGGCACGATGGCCTGGTCCGTGTGACGACCGAGGCCACACAGCTCCCCCGCCGTCGGTCTCTCCAACAAGCCGGTGAATCGGACTTGCGGTATCCTACGTTACCAACGTCCAACGGGGTCTTGTCTCTTTAGCAATACAGCGAGGAGTAGCCCCTCTGCTTCCTCGAGCCATACCACCCCAGCAACCCCACAAGCCCAAATCGGGCAATTTCCAAAGACCTATTACCTACCTGGTGCTCCTTTAGACTGTGGGTGGAAACCGGGGCACCCAGGGAAAACTCACATATTCCACGGGGAGGACGTACACAGACGCCTTACAGAACACTGTCGGAATTAAACTCTGCGCACCGGAACGCCGTGAGCAGTAACAGCCTTGTGCTAACCGCTACGCTATCGTGGTGTCCGTGACAATTTCTCGTGATCACAAAGAAACATCCAAATGTAATGGTTAGACTTGTCACCTTGACACTCAAGTTCAAGTTTATTGTATACCTCGAAACAAAACAACATAAGAACGTTCCTCTAGACCAAGGTGCACAACACAGTACACATTACTCACACATAACACACAAAGTAATCTGTCTGTCTAGGTACCTGGTGAGACCACACCTGGAGTACTGTGTGCAGTTTTGGTCTCCAAATTTGAGGAAGGACATTCTTGCTATTGAGGGAGTGCAGCGTAGGTTCACAAGGTTAATTCCTGAGATGGCGGTACTGTGATATGTTGAAAAATTGGAGCGACTGGGCTTGTATACTCTGGAATTTAGAAGGCTGAGAGGGGATCTGATTGAAACATATAAGATTATTAAGGGATTGGACACGCTGCAGGCAGGAAGCATGTTCCTGCTGATGGGTGAGTCCAGAACCAGAGGCCACAGTTTAAGAATTAGGGGTAGGCCATTTAGAACGGAGTTGAGGAAAAACTTTTTCACCCAGAGAGTGGTGGATATATGGAATGCTCTGCCCCAGAAGGCTGTGGAGGCCAAGTCTCTGGATGCTTTCAAGAAAGAGATGGATAGAGCTCTTAGAGATAGCGGAATCAAAGGTTATGGGGATAAGGCAGGAACTGGATACTGATAGTGGATGATCAGCCATGATCACAGTGAATGGCGGTGCTGGCTCGAAGGGCCGAATGGCCTACTCCTGCACCTATTGTTATTGTCTATCCCACCCATATCGGATGCAAACTTTGGTGACCATGGTTTTCCGTATAGATCTATCCTTCGTTTTTTGGATGACTTCCATTTCCTCGATGTGTAGCCACCTGGCTATGCTTTTGATGTACATAAGCCAAGGTCTTCCTCTAGGTTTGCTCCCCTCAATCTTTCCAGAGAGTATGAGTTTTTCCAGTTCATCTTTCCACATGATGTGTCCCAGGAATCTGAGTTGTCTTTCTCTTATTGTTGGTAAGAGCGATCGAACTGCTTGGGCTCTTCTAAGGACGTAAAGTAACAGTACCACAAATAAATTAACAAATAATACAACTATTACATGTGATTGATGTTGAGTATAAAATACATTTCTATCCCAAGTAAAAAAGTAAACAGTGTAACGCTACTGGTGTTTCACGTGTGATGAGGCCTGGGTGATGACAGGGAGTACAGCGGCCTCACGGCCTGGGGGGAAGAAGCTGTTTCTCATCCGAACAGTTCTTGTCCTAAAGCTATGGTACCTCCTGCCTGATTGTCGGGGGGTGGGGGTTCAAAGAGATTGTGGGGAGGATGGGCCTGGGGTCTAGGTTTCGATTCGATTACAATCTCGGGCTTGTGAAGTCATAAACACGAGAGTTTCTGCAGATGCTGGAAATTCAGAAAACCACACAGAGACAAAATGCTGGAGGAACTCAGCAGGCCAGACAGCATCTATGGAAAAGAATAGACAGTCACAAACAGGAGAAAACCTGCAGATGCTGGAAATCCAAGCAACACACACAAAATGCTGGAGGAACTCGGCAGGACAGACAGCATGTATGAAAAAGAGTACAGTCAACATTTCAGACCAAAGGATCTCAGCCTGAAACGTCAAATGTACTTTGTTCCACAGGAATTAACAGTGATCGTTTTGGGCCAAGGCCCTCCTTCAGGGATCTGTCTACCATTCTTGTTGCCTCGGTAAATTAGCCAGCGTAATCAGCCATCGTGGACATTCTGATGAAGGGACTTGGCCAGAAACATCAGCCGTTCATTTCCCTCCGTAGATGCTGCCTGACCTGCAGAGATTCTCCAGCGTTGGGAGTGTGATGCTCAACATTTCCAACATCTGCAGAGTCTCTTGTGTTTGGGTGTCAAGTTTTGCTTTGCCACTGTAGCTTGGCCCTGCTGTAGTTGGGTGACAGGGGAACAGGCCCTTCGGCCCTTCAAGTCCATGCCGACCATTCCATTCTGCCCACATTTCTCTTTACTACCATCAGGGAGGAGGTACAAGAGCCCAAAGAGCCACAGACAAGGTTACGTGTGATAAGATTTGATTAGCTTTGCCACGTCTGCATTGAAACAGCGAAGCGTGCAGTGAGTTGCACTGTTCTGTGTCAGTGACCACACATGCCAAGCATTCTGCTGCGGACAGCCTGTTCAGTGTCGCCATGCTTCTTCTGGCACCAACATAGCGTGCCCACAACTCACCAACTCTAATCCGTAGGTCTTTGGACTGTGGGAGGAAACCCACATGGTCACAGGGAGAACGTACAAACCCCTTACGGACCGCACCAGGAATTCAACTCTGATCGATGATTGCTGGCACTGTAAAGCAATTGCCCCAGTGGCTACACTACCACGTGTTCAAGGGACAGCTTCTTCCCCTCTGCCATCAGACTTCCGAACGGCCCACGAAGCCATGAACACAACCTCAATATTCCTCTTTTGCACAATTTTATTGTAACATATCATGGTTTTTTTTGTGTTTCGCACTGTATTGCTACCACAAAACATGTTTCACAATATATATCATTAATGATAAACATGCTTCTGAATTTCCCTGTAGCTGTTAAACTTTATTCACCAATTGTAAATTGTTTTTTTCTTGTTCTGCCTCAATGCACTGTGTAATGATCTGACCAGTACAAACAAAGCTTTCCATTGTATCTTGATACGTGACAATAATAAACCAATGCGTGCGTGCACGCACACACACCACCTACACACACACACACACACACACACACACACACACCCACTACACACACACACACACACACACACACACACAGAGACACACACACACACCACCTACACACACACACACACCAACTACACACACACACACACACTCACACACACACACACACACAGAGACACACACACACCACCTACACACACACACACACACAGACACACACACACACACCACCTACACACACGCGCACACACCACCTACACACGCACACACACACAGACACACACACACACACCAACTACACACACACACACACACACACACACAGACACACACACACCACCTACACACACACACACACACCACCTACACACACACACACCAACTACACACACACACACCAACTACACACACACACCAACTACACACACACACACACCAACTACACTCACACACCACCTACACACACCAACTACACACACACACACACACACACACACCACCTACACACACACACACACCAACTACACTCACACACCACCTACACACACACACCACCTACATACACACACACCAACTACACACACACATCACCTACACACACACACCACCTACATACACACACACCAACTACACACACACACACCACCTACACACACACACACACAACACCTACACACACACACACACACCAACTACACACACACACACCACCTACACACACACACACACACACACACCACCTACACACACACACACACACCAACTACACACACACACATCAACTACACACACACCACCTACACACACACACCAACTACACACACACACATCAACTACACACACACACCAACTACGCACACACACCACCTACACACACACACACCTACACACACACACACCAACTACACACACACACACACTCACACACACACACACACCAACTACACACACACACACTCACACACACAGACACACACATACACACACACTCACACACACGCACACACACCACCTACACACACACACCAACTACACACACACACACACACACTCACACACACACTCATACACTCACACTCACACACGCGCACACACACCACCCACACACACACACACACTCACACTCACACACTCACACACACACACACTGACACACACACACTCACACACACGCGCACACACCACCTACACACACCAACTACACACACACACACACACTCACACACACACACACTCACACACATACACACACACACACACACACACACACACACAGACTCACACTCATTCACACACTCACACACTCATACAGAATCGAACTGCCATCAACAGAGCCACAAGGCAGCGGTTCTACGATTTCACAGCAAAAGACTTGAGGTAGCCTCACAACTGGAAATCTGCACTTAGAGTCCTGACACCCCACAGATGTGATGAAACCCAGTATTGATTAAAGAATGGTCTTCATTCAGTGTGGATTTCAAAATACCTAAACTTTTTACAGCCAATATTCCCAGTTTAAGGAACAGGCATTATTAAACTCAAGGACAGCTTCCATCCGCCGTTATGAAACTCTTGAACAATAAAAATCTCCCAATCTGCCTCAACGTGGCCCTTGCACCCTATTTTCTGCCTGGACTGCACTTTCTGTGCAACTGTAGCATTTTACTCTGCTTTCTATTATTGTGTTTTCCCTTTTACTACCTCAATGTAATTATCTTTTGAAGTGACCTCTATGGATGAGATGCAAAACGAAGTTTATCACTGTATTGTACATGTGACAATAATAAAATAATTACTGTAGTTCCGAGTTCAGACCTCACCCTCTGTGGCCCCCATCTCAATAAGTAAATAACTTCCGATCATTCTGGGGTGGAGCTGGATGGTTTTATGGTGACAAACATCCGTAACTGGGAATGTCAGGGACGAAATTGGGGAATGAGTCGCGTGTGGTCAGAGTGTGCAGATGGTGATTATGTCAGTGGGGGAACATGGTGTTTGATGGCCGAGATTTCCGCTCGGGGCTGCCGGGGTGCAGTAATGATGCCAGCGCTGTGGGCAGAATCCCGGAAGGTGACGAGGAGCCGTGCAGAGCGTGAGGCAGATCGGCTGAGTAAGTGGTCACACAGCAACAACCTCCTGCTCGACATCAACAAGGCCGAGGAGCTGGTTGTGGATGAGCTCGGCGGAGACAAAAGCGACTGCGGACGTTGGAACCTGAAGCAGCAAGCGAACTGCTGGAAGAACTGAATGAGCCACGCAGCATCTGCGGAGCAGGGCTCGTTTCGGGTTGAGAGAGAAAACGAAACACTACAAAGGAACAGGCCTTTTGGCCCAAAATGTTCTGCTGAACCAAGTCAAACACACCCAAACATCCCTCCTAACTACACAATGTCCGTAACCCTCTACCTTCTCGTGCTGACCTAAATGTCTCTTAAAAAGCTGTGATACTTTTACTACCACACCAGGCGGTGCGTTCCAGGCTCTGAGCGAAAGACTTCTCCCTCACATCCCCCTTGAGCCTACCCCCTCTCACCTTCAATGCATGCCCTCTGATATTAGACATTTCAACCCTGGGAAGCAGATACCTCCCTGTCTATGTCTCTCATAATCTTATAAACCTCGATCAGGTCTTCCCTCAGGCCCAGCGCTCCAGAGGACACAACCCAAGTTTACCCAGCCTCTCGTGATACCACACACCCTCTAAACAAGGTGGCATCCTGGTGAACCTCTCTCCAAACCCTCAACACCCTTCCTACAGTGGGGCGATAAGAACAGCATGCAATAGAGATCTTCCACCAGGAGCAGAAACTCCGACAATTCCTTTCCTCGCACGGATACTGCCTGACCCACCGAATCCTTTCAGCAGATTGATAGCTGTCGGTCGAGTTTATTGTCATGTGCCAAGTACAGCGAGGACCAGGTATAACGGAAAACCTACCTGCACTAGCATCACGGGCACACAGACATACAGAATAGAAATTGTACGGAAATTACACTCAGTGGCCACTGTATTAGGTACGGATCTGGAACCCAGTGTGGTCTTCTGCTGCTGTAGCCCGTCCACTTCAAGGTTCAACATGTTGTGCGTTCAGAGACACTCTCCTGCACACCACTGTTGTAATGCCTGGTTATCTGAGTTACTGTCACCTTCCTGTCAGCTTGAACCAGTCCACCCATTCTCCTCTGACCTCTATCATTAACAAGGTGTTCACTCCCGCTGACTGGACTTTTTTTTTTCGTTTATCGCACCATTGTCTGTCAGTTCTAGAGATTGCTGTGCGTGCAGATCCCAGGAGATCAGCAGTTTCTGAGATACTCAAACCACCCTGTCTGGCACCAACGATCATCCCACCGGCAAAGTCACTTAGATCACATTTCTTCCCCATTCTGATGTTTGGACTGAACAACGACTGAACCTCTTGACCATGTCTGCGTGCTTTTATGCATTGAGTCGCTGCCTCATGATTGGCTGATTAGATATTTGCATCAACAAGCAGGTGTACAGGTGTACCTAATAAGATGGCTACTGGGTATATAATCTGTAAATTGTATACAAGGCACAGTAGAGAGAAAAAGAGAAGAACTGCAAAAACAAGACCCTCTGTCGAGAACCATAAGACCATAAGCTATAGGAGCAGAATTAGGCCATTTAGTCCATCAAATCTGCTCTGCCATTCCATCATGGCTGATTCGATTCTCCTCTCAGCCACAATCTCCTGTCTTCTCCCTGTATTCCTTCATGTCCTGACTAATCAAGAATCTATCAACCTCTGCATTAAGTATACCCAGTGACTTGGCCTCCACAGCCCCCTGTAGCCACAAATTCCACAAATTCACTACTCTTTGGCTAAAGAAATTCCTCCTCATCTCCATTCTATTCTGAGGCTGTGTCCTCTGGTCTTAAACTCCCCCAACATAGGAAACATTCTCTCCACATCCATTCTATGGAAGCTTTACACCATTCGATAGGTTTCAATGAGATCACCTCTCATGCTTCAGAATTCTAGTGAATACAGGCCCAGAGCCATCAGATGCTCTTCACATGACAAGCCATTCAATCCCAAAATCATTTTCATGATCCTCCTTTGAACCCTCTCCAGTTTCCCAAGAGGACTCCCTCTGTCCCAGGATACTGACGGACTTTTACCGCTGTACCATTGAGAGCATACTCACCGACTGCATCTTAATGTGGTATGGCAATTGTCCCATATTGGACCGCAAAGCACTCCAGTGGGTGGTGAAAACTGCCTAGCGGATTATTGGCACCCATTTGCCCACCATTGAGAACATCTACCATAAACGCTGCCTGGGCAGGGCGAAAAGCATTATCAAGGATGCATCTCACCCTAATCATGGACTTTTTACTCTCCTCCCATCCGGTAGGCGCTACAGGAGCCTCCGCTCCCGCACCAGCAGGCACAGGAAGAGCTTCTTCCCTGAGGCTGTGACCCTGCTGAACCTCTCATCACAGTGCTAAGCAGTATTGCATCCGTATTGTACTGTCTCAGTACTTTTGTATTTGTGCGCTGTAGCACTTTCTTTATTCACAGTTATTTTGTAAATAATACTATTCTTTGCATTTCTGGTCAGATGCTAAATGCATTTCATTGGCTTTGTATCTGTACTTGGCACCATGACAATAAAGTTGAATCTAATCTAATCTAAGTCCTTTTTGCACCTCGAGATTTTTGAATTTCCCCTCTGTTTAGAAAATAGTCTACCCTTTTATTTCTACCAAAGTGCATGACCATACACTTCCGGACAGTGTATTCAATCTGCCACTTTGCCAATTCTCCCAATCTGTCCAAGTCCCTCTGTAGCCTCTCCACTTCCTCAAAACTACCTGCCCCTCCACCTATCTTCATATTATCTACAAACTTTGCAACAAAACCATCAATTCCATCCAGCAAGTCATCGACATAGAACAAAAGAAGAATCGGTCCCAACACAGACCCCTGTGGAATACCACTAGTCACTGGCAGCCATGTTGGGGGAGTTTAAGACCAGAGGACACAGCCTCAGAATAGAATGGAGATGAGGAGAAATTTCTTTAGCCACTGTGGTTACAAAAGGCTCCCTTTATTCCCACTTTTTGCCTCCTACCAACCCGCCACTGCTTTATCCAAGCTAGTATCTTTCCTGTAGTACCTTGGGCTCTTATCTTGTTAAGCAGCCTCATATGTGGCACCTTGTCAAAGGGCTTCTGAAAATCGAAGACATCAACATCAACCAATTCTCCTTTGACTTTCCTACTTGTTATTTCTTCAAAGACATCCAACAGATTTGTCAGGCAAGATTTTCCCTTGACGAAACCATGCTGACTACAGACTATTTTATCATGTGCCTCCAAGTATCCTAAGCCCACATCCTTAGCAATCGACTCCAACATCTTCCCAACCACTGAGGTCAGACTAACTGGCCTATAGTTTCCTTTCTTCTGCCTCTCTCCCTTCTTGAAGAGCGGAGTAACATTTGCAATTTTTCAGCCCTCTGGAAGCATTCCGGAATCTAGTGATCCATGAAAGGTCATTTCTAAAGCCTCCACAATCTCTTCAGCCACCTCTTTCAGAACCCGGGATGTAGTCCGTCTGGTCCAGGTGACTTATCTACCTTCAGACCTTCCAGTAAAACAACGAATAAGCAACAGGACTCAACCTTCCTCCATTTAAAACGTTCATAATTATTGTTACTAGTTCATTAATCAATAATAATCTCTACTCAAAATCACATGGCAGCTGAGAGGATGTTTTCTAAGATTATCGCCAGTTGGGCACACGCTCTCAGAAAGCACAGACTACATTTGTTTTTAACGCGGCCTTTGCATTGGCCACATCCAGCTATCCCAGTGCAGAGTTCGGACCCGATTCCTTCTGTCTGCCCCTCCACAGATGCTGCACGACCTACAGAATCCCTCCAGTAGATTGTTAGTTGCCATGGATTCCAGCGTCTGCTGCCCCTTGCGTGACAGGGTTAGGCCTTGCCTCAGCCAGCCAGGGTTCTCTCTGCCATTTTGTTACAGCAAACAGAACTGGGCACATGTGCTGTGGGAGGGGCGGTGAGGAGAGAGGGGTGGTGAGGAGGGATCACTGTACAGTGGGAGGGGAGGTGAGGAGGGGGTCTGTACTGTGGGAGGGGAGGTGAGGAGGGGGTCTGTACTGTGGGAGGGGAGGTGAGGAGGGAGGTCTTTACTGTGGGAGGGTCGGTGAGGAGGGGGTCTGTACTGTGGGAGGGGAGGTGAGGAGGGAGGTCTGTACTGTGGGAGGGGAGGTGAGGAGGGAGGTCTGTGCTGTGGGAGGGGAGGTGAGGAGGGATCACTGTACTGTGGGAGGGGAGGTGAGGAGGGGGGTCTGTGCTGTGGGACGGGAGGTGAGGAGGGGGGTCTGTACTGTGGGACGGGAGGTGAGGAGGGGGGTCTGTACTGTGGGAGGGGTGAGGAGGGAGGTCTGTGCTGTGGGACGGGAGGTGAGGAGGGATCACTGTACTGTGGGAGGGGAGGTGAGGAGGGGATTCTGTACTGTGGGAGGGGAGGTGAGGAGGGGGGTCTGTACTGTGGGAGGGGAGGTGAGGAGGGATCACTGTACTGTGGGAGGGGCGGTGAGGAGGGAGGTCTGTACTGTGGGAGGGGAGGTGAGGAGAGATCACTGTACTGTGGGAGGGGAGGTGAGGAGGGAGGTCTGTGCTGTGGGAGGGGAGGTGAGGAGGGAGGTCTGTACTGTGGGAGGGGAGGTGAGGAGGGAGGTCTGTGCTGTGGGAGGGGAGGTGTGTGGGACGGGAGGTGATGTGGGACGGGAGGTGAGGAGGGATCACTGTACTGTGGGAGGGGAGGTGAGGAGGGGATTCTGTACTGTGGGAGGGGAGGTGAGGAGGGGGGTCTGTACTGTGGGAGGGGAGGTGAGGAGGGATCACTGTACTGTGGGAGGGGCGGTGAGGAGGGAGGTCTGTACTGTGGGAGGGGAGGTGAGGAGAGATCACTGTACTGTGGGAGGGGAGGTGAGGAGGGAGGTCTGTGCTGTGGGAGGGGAGGTGAGGAGGGATCACTGTACTGTGGGAGGGGAGGTGAGGAGGGGGTTCTGTACTGTGGGAGGGGAGGTGAGGAGGGAGGTCTGTGCTGTGGGAGGGGAGGTGAGGGATCACTGTACTGTGCGAGGGGAGGTGAGGAGGGGGGTCTGTACTGTGGGAGGGGAGGTGAGGAGGGAGCACTTTAGGAGGGGCAGTGAGGAGGCACCACTGTAGGTGTGTGAGGGTGGAGAGGGCAATGTGGGAGGGGGCATTAAGAGGGAGAGCTGTGGGAGGGGTTGGGAAGAGAGCGCTGAGGTAGAGAAGGTGAGGAGGGAGCACCGTACAATCTTAGTGTTAACCCCACACCCCTCCCAGCTTTTGAATGAAGCTAGTAAACCAATGGATTGACAGGGAATAGCGTGTTCCTGGGGCTTTCGCTCAGGATTAACGCAACACTCAGTAACAGACCAGCACAACAGCTTCTGTGGGATCTTCTTGTGTGCATTCCGTCTGCCCCACTTCCTACATTACAACAGCACTTTGGAAGGTCTTCAAACAGTGTGGGAGATCTGGAATGCAAACCCTGCACTTTAAGCTAAACTCCAGCAACAAACGGATGTGGATCATTGTCAGAAGATGTAATCAACTCAGCAGTCAGCCTAAAAGAGGAATTAAGAACAGACGGTGCTCCCTTCTTAATATTCAGCAAATGTTTGGCATTACGGATGTATCCGATCATGAGACAGAGAGCACAAGGGGGACAGAATCAGGACCTTCGTGCCACGGTGTCTATTTATTTAGAGAAACAGCACAAACAGGCCCTTTAGCCCAACAACCCACCTATTTACCAGATATAATAATTCAGCCATGATGGAATAGCACAGCAGACTCAATGGTCGAATGTCTCCCTCTCTCTTCACCATTTACACCTCGGACTTCAACTACTGCACAGAGTCTTGTCATCTTCAGAAGTTTTCGGATGACTCTGCCATAGTTGGATGCATCAGCAAGGGAGATGAGGCTGAGTACAGGGCTGCGGTAGGAAACTTTGTCACATGGTGTGAGCAGAATTATCTGCAGCTTAATGTGAAAAAGACTAAGGACCTGGTGGTAGACCTGAGGAGAGCTAAGGCACCGGTGACCCCTGTTTCCATCCAGGGGGTCAGTGTAGACATGATGGAGGATTACAAATACCTGGGGATACGAATTGACAATAAACTGGACTGGTCTAAGAACACTGAGGCTGTCTACAAGGGTCAGAGCTGTCTCTATTTCCTGAGGAGACTGAGGTCCTTTAACATCTGCCGGACGATGCTGAGGATGTTCTACGAGTCTGTGGTGGCCAGTGCTATCATGTTTGCTGTTGTGTGCTGGGGCAGTAGGCTGAGGGTAGCAGACACCAACAGAATCAACAAACTCATTCGTAAGGCCAGTGATGTTGTGGGGATGGAACTAGACTCTTTCACGGTGGTGTCTAAAAAGAGGATGCTGTCTAAGTTGCATGCCATCTTGGACAATGTCTCCCATCCACTACGTAATGTACTGGGTGGGCACAGGAGTACATTCAGCCAGAGACTCATTCCACCGAGATGCAACACAGAGCGTCATAGGAAGTCATTCCTGCCTGTGGCCATCAAACTTTACAACTCCTCCCTTGGAGGGTCAGACACCCTGAGCCAATAGGCTGGTCCTGGACTTATTTCATAATTTACTGGCATAATTTACATATTACTATTTAACTATTTATGGTTCTATTACTATTTATTATTTATGATGCAACTGTAACGAAAACCGATTTCCTCCGGGATCAATAAAGTATGACTATGACTATGAATGGCCTGGTTCTACTCCTATGTCTTATGGTCCTAATGGGACCATCTAGTCAATGCTAGCGCAATTCCATCACTCCTTTCCTTCCCCCAGCAGCTTGGCAATTCAAAATTCAAAGGTCAAAGTCAATTTATTATCAAAGTATATGTTACTCCGAGATAATTTTCTTGTGGGCATTCGTACTGGAACAAAGAAATACAATAGAATCAATGAAAAACTACACAGACTGACAAACAAATACAAATACTCTGCAAATACAAAGAATAATTAATTAATTAATTAATTAATTAATACTGAGGCTATGAGTCAGTGAAAGTGAGCCCATAGGTTGTGGAATCAGTTCAGAGTTGAGGTGACTGAAGTCATCCACGTTGGTCCAGAAGCCTGATGGTTGAGGGGTAATAACTGTCCCTGAACCTGGTGGTGTGGGACCTGAGGCTCCTTCTCCCTCATAAAGTCTCAGAGTCACACAGCACAGAAGCAGGCCATTCAGCCCATCTCCTCCATACTGACCAAGGTTCCCATCCAAGCCAGAGAGACTGCAGATGCTGGAAATCTGGAGTGACGCGCACAAGATAGTGAAGGAACTCAGTGGGTGAGGGAAATGGACAGTTGAAGTTTCAGGTTGAGACAGTTCTTCTACTGTTACTGCTACTTACCCCCATCATCCCTATGGGACATAGACTGTCGACAGCAGCTCCTCTGTCCTGGGCAGTATGCATGGTCTTTACATTCCATGTGGTCCTGGACGATGGACAGTTGATCAGTCCTGTGGTTCCCATGGACCTGCAGCTTTCACCACTCAGCTTCACACTTCCTCTGAGCGAAGATCCTTCCTCTCCCGGGGGTGAGCTCTTGGTGGCGTTTCCGTAGATCTGGGCTTTACGGGATAGAGTTGCTGGTTCCATGACCAACCCTTCTCCTTTCGCAGCCGGGGTTGGGACGAACCCCAGTGGAGTTGAGACCCTTCATCGGGAGTAGCAAAAAAGAGATGGGGGGAGGTAAGAGGGTAAGGGGAGGGGCACAAACAGATGGGTGGTAGGTGAATCCAAGTGGCGAGGAGAAGGTATGTAGAGGGCGAGGGGGTGTGAAAGGACTGATGTGAGGAACTGGTGGGTGATAAATGGGAGAGGCGAAGGGATGAATCTGATGAGAGGGCAGTGGGCCATGGGATAACAGGGAGGATGTGGGGGACCAGAGGGAGGAGGGTGAGGGTGATGAGTTGTGAGGGTGGGGATAACGGAAAGTAGATGGGATAATGGGGCTAAGGGGATAAGGGGAAAGGGAAGGGGTGGAAAAGGAAGTGCTTACTGGAAGTTAGAGAAATGGACGTTGATTCTGTCAAGTTGGAGAACATGCAGATGGAACATGCTCTTTTATCTCGACTCCCTCTTGGTTCAGTCCCTTCTCACCTACACACGTGACTCTTCACACGCTCGCCACCACTTCAACAACTTTCAGTTCCCCACCCCATAAGCTAATTTTCACCGTGGACGTCCAGTGCTGTACATTTCCATCGCCCCAGTCAGGAAGGCCCCAAGGCTCCCAGCTCCTTTCTGGAGGCCAGACCTAATCAGTTCCCCTGCACAGCCACCCCCCTCCATCGGGGGATCTGGTTCTTACCTCAACTATTTCTCTCTCAGCTCCTCCCACCTTCTCCAGACCCAGCGTGTAGCCATGGGGACTCACATGAGCCCAAACTATACCTGCCTCGTCACCAGTTCTGTGGAGCAGTCCATATTCCAAGCCTACGGCGACAACGCTGCCCAACGCTTCCTGCACTACACTGATGACTGCATTGGTGCTGCTTCCTGTACCCATGCTGAGCTCGTCAACTTCTTCAACTTTGCCTCCAACTTCCAACCCGTCCTTAAGTTCACTTGGTCCATCTCAGACACCTCCCTGCCTTTCCTTGATCTTTCCGTCTCCATTTCTGGAGACAGCTTGTCCATCAACATGTTTTACAAAGCCGCTGACTCACACTCATACCTCAGCTGCATCTCATCCGACCCAGTCACTTGCAAAGGATGCTATTCCCTTTTCTCAGTTCCTCTTTCCCCACTACATCTGTTATCGTGATGAGGTCTTTACATTCCAAGGCATCTGAGATGTCTTCCTGTTATAGAAAATAGGGCTCCCCCTCCACTGCCATCAATGCAACCTCAAACACATCTCCATTTCACACACGTCGGCCTCATCCCATCCCTCCAACGTAACTAGGATAGGATTCCCCTTGTCCTTACCTGCAACCTCACCTGCCTGTGCGTCCAATATATCATTCTCTGCAACTTTCACCATCTTCAACAGAACCCAGCACCAGGCACATCTTCACCTCTGCTCCCTTCTCTACTTTCCACGAGGATTGTGCTCTGCTTGAAACCCTTGTCCTCTTATCACTCCCTCCTGAAGCCACGCTAAGTGTTACACCTACCCCTACACCTCCTCCCTCACCATCATTAGGGGCCCTCAACAGTCCTTCCATATGAGACAGTACTTCACATGTAAATCTGTCAGTGTCAGCTGTTGTATCCGGCACCCTTGGGTGCAGCCTCTTCTACCTCGGTGAGACCAGACGCAGACTGGGGACTGCCTTGTCGAGCATCTTCGCTCTGCCCACCACAACAGCTATGATCTCCCATTTGTACTCCAGCCCCCCATTCCCACACTGACATGTCTGACCACGGCCCCCTCTATTGCCACGATGAGGTCAGACGCAGATTAGAGGAACAACAACTCAGATCCCGTCTTGGAGGCTCCAACCTGACCTCATCAACCTCGAGTTCCTCCGCCATTTTGTGGAGGCTTGTCCTGATTGCCTGCGTTTGGCCCACATCCCTCTAAACCTTCTTGACCACACACTTCTTTATCTTTCGACTAGAGGGCAGCAAGGTAGCGTAACGCTTCACAGTGCCAGCGATCGAGGTTCAACTCCCGCCGCTGTCTGTAAGGACATGTTCTTCCCATGGTCGCGTGGGATTCCTCCGGGTGCCCCAGCTTTCCACACTATTCCAAAGACGAGGAGGTTAGGGTGAGAAAGCTGTGGGCACGATACGAAGCATGGCGACCCCCGCGGGCTGCCCCCAGCACAACCCTCACGCTGTGCAGGTTGTTGGCGCAAATGATGTATTTCACTGTATGTTTCAATGCATGTGTGACAAATAAAACTAATGCTTATCTTTATCTTGACCTGTCCAAATATCTTTTAAATATTGTAACTGTACTTGCCCCAACACTTCCTCTGGTACTGATATTGGTTTATGATTCTTTGATGTAGTGAGATACAGTGAGAAGTTTGCCTTGCATACCATTCAAACAGATCAATCATTACAAGGTGCACTGGGCTAGAACAAGGTGAAACAACAACAATGCAGAATAAAGTGTCGCAGCTACGGAGGGAGTGCAGTGCAGGTAGACAACAAAGTGCAAGGCATTTTCTGAGGTCAAGGATCCACCTCATCGTACGAGAGTTCCGTTCCAGAGTCTGATAACACTGGGGTAGAAACTGCCCTTGAAACTGGTGGTACATACGTTCATGCTTTTTATCTCCTGCCTGATGGGAGAGGGGAAAAGAGAGAATGTCAGGGATACGTGCAGTTTTTGACAGCTCGTCTCACGCACAAACCACCCTCTATGTAGAAAACCTTCAAATCTTTCTCCTGTCACCTTAAATCTATGCCTTTGAGTCCTAAACTCCCCTAGCCTGGAACATCCACTTTACCTACACCCCTCATGATTGTATAAACCTCCATCAGGTTACTCCTCTGCCTCCTACGCTCCAGGGAACAGTCCCAGCCTGTTCAGTCTCTCCTTACAGCTCAAGCCCTCCAGACCCGATAACGTCCCCGGAAATCTTTTCCGAACCCTCTCCGGCTTAATGACGTACTTCCTCTTTCCCTCTGCAGATGCTGCCTGGTCTGCCGAGTTTTGGGTGGGGCGCTCCAGATCTCCAGCATCTCGTGTCTCCATCTTGGCGGGGAACCTTGGAGGGCATGAACGAGTTGGGCCGAAGGGCCTGTTTCTGTGCTGGATGACCAGAACTGCACACAGTGTTCCAGGTGTGGCTTAGACAGTGACCTGGACATCTGTGACATGACGTCCCAAGTGTCCTGCTGACGAAGGTGAGCACGCCAAATGACACCTTCACCACTCTGCACACCTGTCTGGAGGGCGGAGCTTAGTCAAGATGGCGCTAAATGGCGCCTCCTTTGCTTGCATCTTTGAAACAGCTCGATTTCCATCTTTAATATCTCTATTTTCCCCTTTCAGGGTTCTTTTGAAGTTACATGCTGACTTCGGTTCTTAGCAGGAATGGGACCTGCTCTTGGGGTGTCACGGCTGGCCGTTATCCGACATGCCAAGGGTGCGGCCTAGGAGTTTGGCTTGCCTTTGGAGGCCTAGGATCTCGGGGCTCTGGAGGCGGGCGGATGGAAAGTCGGTGTCCTGACAAACCAGTTTTATCGTGGGAGCCGGGAGGTCTTTGGCTGTGTGCCCAGAGACCCGAGATCTTCGGGCACAGAGTTCAGAAAAAAAACGACGCAATGGACTTTTAACATCGTAAATCAGCGAGTTGTTTGAAATGTCTCCCTTCTCGCTGTGAAACGGAGACACCTCTTTCTCCCTTATTAGGGGGAGAGAGAGAGAGCCTGTGGTATGTTGCATACTGGGTGAAACGTGAAGTCTTTGGGGTAACTGCAAGTCTGTGTCTTTGCTGTTGCTTTGCTCACACTTGAGTACACGTTGGTGGCTGCAAATTGTACTCCTCCCAGTGTGTTGGTGTTGGATAAATCAGCTGAGGCTACACCCAGGCTCTCCGGGTGTAGATACAAGGTGTGCCTGTGGAGCCTGTGATTCTACCTGTTATGTCAGGTGGATGAGTGTCAACACAACGATCACATGCTTTGCTTGGGGAGTTGGCTCGTCCAGTTTACTCCCTTGTTTCTATGGAACAGAGGCCGTAGGCTCAAATCCCACGCTGGTGATTTGAGATGAGAAAATTGGAGGTAGTGCTGACTGTTTGAGGGGATAGTGACAGAGCAAACAGCACAGTGGTTTACGACACCAGAGACCGAGGTTCAATCCCAGCCTCCAGTGGCTGTGTGTGTGTGTGTGTGTGTGTGTTGTGTGTGTCCGTGTCTTTCTTTGTGTGTGTGTGTGTGTGTGTCTGTGTCTTTGTCAGTGTGCTGTGTGTGTCTGTGTGTGCAAGTGTGAGTGTGTGAGAGTGTGTGTGTGCGCGAGTGTGCAAGTATGTGTGTGTGAGAGAGTGTGTGTGTGTGTGTGAGAGAGAGTGTGTGTGTGTGTGTGCGTGAGAGAGAGTGTGTGTGTGTGAGTGTGTGTGTGTGTGTGTGTGAGAGTGTGTGTGAGAGAGTGTGTGTGTGTGTGAGAGAGAGTGTGTGTGTGTGTGTGTGTGAGAGAGTGTGTGTGTGTGTACTTCATACATTGTCCCTGTGACCACATGGGTTTCCCCACCCCTGCACATCTCAAACATATGTGGGGTCCTCTTCCTAGAGATGCTGCCTGGCCTGCTGCGTTCACCAGCAACTTTTGTGCGTGTTGCCTGGGGTCAGTGAGTTAACCGTGCATAGTAAATCATCATCTGCATAGGCAGAGGGTTCAGCCCAGTCCATCAGAGGTATATCTCTCCCCACCATCGGGGGCATCAACATCCATCAAAGATCCCCACCATCCGGGCAAGGCCGGGCAGGAGGGGCAGGAGCCTGAAGTCCCACGCCAGCAGGTTCAAGCACAGCTATTCATTCGGTTGTGGAGCTGACCTGCACAACAGTAACCCTATCCTCAGCAACAGAATGCTACCTCTTGGTTGTTTGTTTCATACACAAAGAGCAGAGGTGAGGAGGAAATTTTTTAGCCAGAGGCTGGTGAATCTGTGGAATTCACTGCTGTGAACTCAGACGGCTGTGGAGGCCAGGTCACTGGGTGTATTTAAAGTAGAGGTTAGGTTAATAGGTTATTGATTAGTAAGGTATGAAAATTACAGAAAGAACGTGGTTGAGAAGGATAATAAATCAGTCACGTTCGAATCAAATGGCCTAATTCTGCTCCCAAATCTGGAAAGTCTGAGAAGATTCCGGAGCTTTCCAGACCAAACAGAAATGACTCACAGAACAAAATATTTACAAGTGCTCTTCTTGTTTTCTCTCTTAGGTTTCTTGTTTTTACTCTAAGGTCTTATTTTTTCAGAGTGCGTTTTTTCCCCTGCATCATATAATTTTACATGTAGTCTGCACCGTCCGTAGCGGTGTGCATTCCTGTGACGCCGCGGCAAGCAAAGCGTTTCGTTGTACCCTGTATTTGCGCACCTGACAGTAAACTGAGCCGGCCCTGCCCCTGGGGTGCGGGGGGGGGGGAGTCGACGGGAATGTGGGGAGGGTGTTGATGGTTGGCACACACTCTGTGGGCCGAAGGGCCTGTTTCTGTGTGGTACCCCTCTCTGAAGTCTACCGCCACGGTGAATGGGCTAGCCCTGAGTCCACGCCATAGATGGGCTGAGTAGCCTCTTCAGTCATCCTGGAACTGATTGCAGTTTAACAGTTGCATAGGGCGTCCTTTTTTCATACCAAACGCAGTGATAATAAACTCAAT